>NW_003519587.1:8107-37537 GCF_000190715.1 Dictyostelium purpureum | reverse complement strand
TAAATAAATAAAGATAATTAATTAATTAAATAATTAATTAAATATTAAATGATTTGGCTGTATTTTTTTTTTTTTTTTTTTTTTTTTTTGGATAAAAATTTAATTCCATTAAATAAAAACAATATATTGTATTAATTATTAATTATTAATTGTTTTTATTATTTATTTATTATTCAAATATATTTATTTATCTATTACTAATTATCTTTTTTTTTTCGATTTCTAAATAAACAAGTGGTTGTAATAGTAAAGAAATATTTTTTTATTTTTTTTATTATTATTTTTACCAGTTCGCGCACTCACATTTTGAACAAACACCATAGTTTTTTTAATTTGGAAGAAAGAGAGAGTGGATTTTGAAAAATCAAAAACAACACCCAATAATAAAATATTTTAGTTTGAAAAGTATCAATAGCTATAATAAAACCCATTATATAATATCTCGGTTTTTTATTTCTTTTTTTTTTTTTTGAATTTTTTTTTATTTTTCAAATTTTATTTATTTTTTATTTTTTTTTAATTTTTTTTTTTTTTTTTGATCAAGCGAAAAAAAAAATTAGGTTCATTAAAAAAAAAAATTCATTCATTTTTTTCAAAAAAAAACAAAATTCAAATATTGTATTATTTTTTATAACAAATAAAAGTTACTCTGTTCGAAAGTTTTATAATTTACAAATAATTAAAAATTAAATTTTATTTTCAAACATCAATTAGATCGAGATAAATTTAATTTCAAATATTTAATAATATAAAAACTTTTCATTATAATAAGAAAAACATCATTGTTTAAAAAATAAAATATATTAAAATAAACCCTTTTTTTTAAAAAACTCCCACAAACAAAAACAAGCTAGTAATTTATTACTGTACCGCATCAAACAACAAGAAAAATGAATACTCAACAAAGAGCTATGGAAGGTGATCTTTCAAGAATTATTGCTGTCGCTCGTAAAGAAAAAGACGCTGTCTCCCGTGATGAAAAAGTCGATGACACTTTACAAAACTACAAAAAACTCTTCTCTGATGTTGCCAACCACGACGATCAAAAAGCCATCGAAGCCCGTAAAAACAACTACACCCATATGGTTAACACTTTCTACGATTTAGCCACTGATTTCTATGAATTCGGTTGGGGTCAATCATTCCATTTTGCCACTCGTCATAAGTACGAATCATTCGAAGCCTCCATTGCTCGTCACGAAATGTACATGGCTCATCAACTTGGTCTCTTCCCAGGTATGAAAGTTATCGATATCGGTTGTGGTGTTGGTGGTCCAATGAGAACCATTGCCCGTTTCTCTGGTGCTAACGTTGTTGGTCTTAACAACAATGAATACCAAATCCAACGTGGTAAACGTTTAAATGAACAAGCTGGTCTCTCACACCTCTGCTCATTCATCAAAGCTGATTTCATGAACATCCCAGTTGAAGACGGTACCTACGATTGTGCTTACCAAATCGAAGCCACCTGTCACGCCCCAGATCTCGTCGGTATCTACCGTGAAATCTTCCGTGTCCTCAAACCAGGCGGTTTATTCGGTGGTTACGAATGGATTATGACCAACAAATTCAACAAAAACGACCCAATCGAAGTTAACATCAAAAAACAAATTGAATTAGGTAATGGTCTCCCAGATCTTGTTCAACCAGCTGAAATTCTTTCAGCCCTCAAAGAAGCTGGTTTCGAAATCATCACTGCTTTCGATGTTGCTGAAACTTCAGAACTCCCATGGTACCTTCCATTATCATCAGGTATCTCTGTCACTGGTTTCCTCCACACCGGTGTTGGTCGTTACTTAACTGGTAAACTCTGTCAAGTTATGGAAATGCTCAAACTCGCCCCAGCTGGTTCATACAACACCAACGTTTGGTTACAAAACGCTGCTACTTTCTTAGTTCAAGGTGGTGAAAAACAAATTTTCTCCCCAATGTTCTTCATCTTAGTCAGAAAACCATCAGAAGACAAATAAACTAATTTATTATTTACGTGTCATCATTAAACAAATAATTATTTTATAGTTTTTTTTTTTTTTTTATTTATTTATTTATTTATAAAATTAAAGTTTTTTTTTAAAATAAATTTTTTTATTTATTTTCAATTTATTATGCCATCATAGTTCACATGTATTCGGACAACACTTGAATCATTGTCATTTGTTTGTTGATTGTTATTGTTAATGCTTGGATCTACGAATGGCAGCTCGTCACTGTTTGGTAATTTTCCCATATCATCACTTTTATTTACACCACTGTTATTACTAACATAATTGGAATAACGAAAGAAATTTGATTCCTCACGGTATCTTTTTTTATGATTTGGCAATCCTTCAGGAACTACAAATGGTAATTCATCTTTGTTTTCTCCTTTTTTTAATTGCTGTGCATTTTGGTTTAAAAAAAATGAATTTAAATCTGGAAAATCTCTTTCCATTTCAAATATGTCGTAATTCATTTCTAAATATAAATCTAAAATAAAAAATAAATAAGAAAAGAGCAAAATTTATTTTATAGTTATGTAAAAAATAATAGATACCTTTAGATTAAAAATTAATTTTTCAAAGTAATAAATGTTTTAAAAAATATTTTTTTTTTACAAAACACTTAATTGCATACCCCTATAATAATTAAAAATTTACATTTATTAACTTTAAATAATAAAAATAAATATAATTATTTATTTATTTATTTATTTATTTATTTTTTTATTTATTTATTTATTTATTTATTTATTTATTATTTATTTTGTAAAATTTTTTTTTTTTGTCTCAATATCAAATTTAATGTGATGTTAAAAATTTTTGTGTGTTGGTGGGTGGGGGGTAGAAAAAAAAAAAAAGAAAAAAAAAGAAATTGAAATTATAATTTTCAAATTTATTAATTTAAGTTTTTAATTTTTAATATGACTTGATTGAAATCATTGTTAAAAAATAAACATGAAGAATATAAAAAAAAACTTAAAAAAAATTAGGGTAAATAAATCTTTATTTTCCTCAGCATAAAAAAAAATATTTTAGGGTGATAATAATTATTTTTTATTTATTATTTATTTTTTTATTTTTTTATTTTTTTATTTTTTTATAGTGAAGGCTTTAATTAGTCAAATAATTTTAAAAGCTAAATAAATGATTTTAATATATCTTATATTTTTTACTAATTTTTTATTTAGTTTTTTTAAATTATTTGATTTATTTATTATATTTTGATTTTATTGAGTGTGTTATTTAATCAAATTTTTTTACTTTGGTCCATATATGAAATTATATATATTTAATATATTTCATATATTATTATAAAAAAATGTGTAGAGTTAAATATTTCTTTTTATATTAATTTAGAAAAAAAATTTAAAAATTTAAATTCAAAAAATAAAAAATAAACACTTCAAAACAAATATTAATCAAATTTTTTACCCCCGCATACTCTCACTCACGCAGTTTTTTATATAAAAATTAAAAACAAACACATAAACACTCTTTCAAACACACATTTCAGTCTTATCGTTTTTTATGGTTTTTATATTAAAAAGGAATATTATAAAATTTATTTTAATTTTTTTATTATTTTTTATATTTTAATTTTAATTTAATTTTAAATAAATAAAAAATAAAAATCTCTTTTTTATTTTTTTTATTAAAATCAATAAATATAAAGTAATAGGAATCTAGTTTTTAGGGAATTGTTAAATTACAAATGGGTGGAGATATTCATCTTTGTTCGATAGCATTAGGTAGAAAACATTTGGTTATTTTATATTTTGCAAATTTATTTGGATGTTTTTTATCATGGGTATCGACTTTAATCACTATCATTTCATTTATATTCAATATATATAAAAAAAAGAAACTATTTAAAGAAAATCCTCACCATGTTTGTGTTTCAGAAAATTCATATCAATATTTTGACCAATCTAAATTAAATGATATAAATAATAATAATAGTAATAACCATGATAGTAGCAATCATCATAACAATAGTCATAATCATTCCCCTATTGATAATAATAATAATAATAATAATAATAATAATAATAATAATAATAATAATAATAAAAATAATAATAAAAAAAATAATAATAACAAAAGTGAAGTTGGAGAAAAAGACTCATTAATAAATAATATAATTATTCCAATAGATTCAAGTAATGATAGTACCTCTGGTAGAAATATAGCCAGTAATAATAATAATGGGTATTATCATTCAATTACTCTATCAAAATTAGATCATAAAAAAAATCTTCAACTTATTGAAGATTCAAATAATAAAAAGTGTGGCCCAAATTGTATATTATATTCCGACTCTCCACAACATATTCAAATTATTGAACAAAAAACAAAACCAAAGAAAATCGATACTTTAATTTTTTATCTTGCGATATCAGGTAAGTTAGATAGAATTATATAAAAAAATATTATAATTTATTAATATTGTTTTATAGATTTTATTGCAGTTTCAGCCCTTATAGTTTCACAATTAATTATAATTTTAGACGATAGTTTATCAAAATCAAAAGGATTCTGTATCACCGCAAGAGCAACAATTCACTTTGGTCTATTGGCTACTATTTTTTGGTCAAACTGTATTGCTCATTATTTATTACGTGAAATATATGGATGGAGACCTTATAAATTTCCATTTAAATTATATCATTTTATTAGTTGGGGGTTATCTTGTTTGGGAGTAGCATCACTTTTTTTTTTTAGAGCAACTGTTGAGGAAACCAATGATTGGTGTACTATTGAAGGTATAAATATAAAACTAGATTAAATAACTATTTAATATAGTTTACTAATATCTTTATAAATTTATAATTCAGGTACTTATCAATTTTATTTCTGGGTGATTCCATTATTCGTATCATTTTCGTGGAATCTCTTTTGCTATCTTTTAATATACAAGAAATTTAAACAAATTCTTTCTTTTGGTATTTATGGAACCCACACACATCAACTAAAGAGATTTATTGGTAGAAAGCTTTCATTATACTTATTATCATTCATGCTTGCATGGATTTGGGATGTTATTAATCAGTCTATATTTTATTATCAAGATAAATGCCCACCATTTACAATGATGTTTCTTCAAGATTTCTTTGGGACCTCTGCAGGTTTCTTAAACTTTATAGTATATGTTGTAACCAATAAGTTTTTTTCATTTCAAAGAAGATAAAAACAAACAATATAATTAAAAACCATAAATAAATAGTATAGATGTATATAATAGATTATTATTTACTTTTATTAGATTATCGAAATACAAAGAAAATATTTAAAGTTTTTGTTCATTAAATTATTGTTTTAAAAATACAGTTTGTTTTTTATTTTAAAATCTATTTTACTATATTATTGGTTGTTTTTGCTATATATTATTACTATTTTACTATTATTACTATTATTATTATTATTATTATTATGTTGTTTTTTATACATTTAATCATTGATTGATTTATCAATTAAAGCTTCGAAAGACATCTGCTTCATTTCTTCAGCAGTAAGAGTATCTACAATATCAAATTTGGCACCTTTCTTCTTTAAATCGTCATCTAATTTCTTGAGGAATTTACCAGCGCTTCTGTCACTACCAATTTGGATGAATGAAATTGAAAGATCTTCATCTCTATTAATCTTCTTTGTTGTTTTGATGATAAGATTAACAACATCACTTTCAGAATTTGGAATACCATCAGTGATAACTAAAATAGTTTCTGGTTTGTTACCTTTAGCAAAATGCTCATCAAGAGCTTGTTTTAAAACACCATATAAATCGGTGGTACCTGATGGTCTTTCACGAGCAAATAAGCCCATAACCATATTACCGTCTCTAATGTTATCGTATTTTGGATGTTTTGATGTTGGACTTGAGAAGAAATAAACGGTGATACCATCTGGGTCGGCACTACAAGCGAATGGTGCAATTTTGGCAACAGCTGCTTCGGCTTGTTTCCAGAGAGAGCCTGACATACTACCTGATTTATCAATGATTAAGGTATAGTCACGAGCATATCTAGCTCTGACATGGTCAAAGAATTTAACAAGAGTGACACCACCCATGCCACTTGGTGGAGCCATTGGTGCTGGTTTGCCATGAGCTTGTGGTGGAGCGCCATATTGTGGTGGTTGTGGAGCGCCATATTGACCTGGAGCACCGTATTGTGGTGGTTGTGGGGCACCGTATTGACCTGGAGCACCGTATGGTTGTTGTGGAGCACCGTATTGACCTGGGGCACCATATTGTGGTGGTTGTGGAGCACCGTATTGACCTGGAGCACCATATTGTGGTTGTTGTGGGGCGCCGTATTGACCTGGAGCGCCGTATGGTTGTTGTGGAGCGCCGTATTGACCTGGAGCACCATATTGACCTGGTTGTTGTGGAGCACCATATTGACCTGGAGCACCGTATGGTTGTTGTGGAGCACCATATTGGCCTGGAGCACCGTATGGTTGTTGTGGAGCACCGTATTGACCTGGTTGTTGTGGAGCACCATATTGACCTGGTTGTTGTGGTGGATAGCCTATTATATAATGATTTTTATTTAATTTTTATATAAATTAATAAAACATATTCGCAGTCTGCAAAGATAACTTCTTTTTTTTTTTTTTTTTTTTCTTTTCTTTGTTATTTTTATTTTATTCTTTTGATCTGCAATCTTCTTTATATAAATTAATAATTATTTTTATTTACCTTGTTGTGGAGCACCATATTGACCTGGAGCACCATATTGACCGGGTTGTGGTGGTAATGGTTTGGCACCGGTTGGTGGTGGTAATGGGGCACCGTATTGACCTGGTTTATTATTCATTTTATACACTAAATTTATTTATAAATTTAAATTTAAACAAATAAATTAAAATAAGTGAGTGTGTTTTGAAATTAATATTTGTAAAAATAAAAAAAAAATTTTTTTAAAATTTTTTTTTTTCATTTTAAATTAAAAAATAAAAAAAAATAAAAAAATAGAAAAACACTGTGTGTTGGTGGTGGCACCATCACGTGTAAACTTTCATATCAAACCTTTATTTTTTAATACCCTTTTTTACATATGTCATAAACTTTCAGAAATTAAAAATAAAAAATAAAAAAAAAAATAAAAAAAAAAAAAATAAAATATCTTATTGTTAAGTGTCTTTTTTTGCTGACAAAATAAAAAAATAATAAAAAAAATAAAATAAACGAAAAGATTTATAAATAAATTTTTTTTTTTTTTTTTTAAATAAATAAATATTTAATAAAGTACATTATTTTATTTTATAGTTTTAATATTGTTATCAACATGATTGTTTTTTTTGAATTTAGTTGTTATTATTATTCTTTTTTTTTTAAAAATTTTAATTGTTTGCTTAAAATGTATAAATTTAATCATACATTGATTTGTCAATTAAAGTTTCGAAGGTTAAATGTCTCATTTCATCGGCAGTAACACAATCAACAATATCGTATCTAGCACTATATATATTTAAATAAATTTAATTAGTATTATATAATAACAATGTATTGTATGATTTAATTATTTTTTTTACATACCCTTTCTTCTTTAAGTCATCATCTAATTTCTTGAGGAATTTTGAGGCAGCTTTATCGTGACCGATTTGAATGAATGAGATTGAAAGATCTTCTGGGCTTGAAATTCTCTTGGTGGTATTAACGATAAGATTAATAACATCACTTTCAGAATTTGGAATACCATCAGTGATAACTAAAATAGTTTCTGGTTTGTTACCTTTGGCAAAGTGATCGTTGATGGCTTGATTTAAAACACCATATAAATCGGTGGTACCATTTGGTCTTTCACGAGCAAATAAGCCCATAACCATATTACCGTCTCTAATGTTATCGTATTTTGGATGTCTTGGTGATGGACTTGAGAAGAAATAGAGTGAAATACCATCTGGATCAGCACCACAAGCGAATGGAGCAATTTTGGCAACAGCACCTTCAGCTTGTTTCCAGAGTGGGCCAGCCATACTGCCTGATTTATCAATAATTAAAGTGTAATCACGAGCATATCTTGATCTAGCATAGTAAAAGAATTTAACAAAAGTAACACCTCCAAGGGCAACTGGTGGACCAACTGGAACAGCAGCGTAATAACCAACAGCTGGTGGATGACCTGTATTATAATGATGAGCATTTAATTAATATTTAAATTTGTTTTTTTAATAGATAAAAAAAAATAAAAAGATCCTAATATTTACCATGGTGTGGTGGATGTGGATGGTAGTGGTGGACTGGTGGAGCAGCATATTGTTGTGGTGGTAAGTGTTGTGGTGGATAGTGTGGTTGTGGTGGGTATCCTAAAATAATTTAAATTAAAATATTTTTAATTAGTAAACTAAAAATTTTTATAATCAGGTATTGTATTATTATTATATATACCATGTTGTGGTGGGTAACCTTGTTGTGGTGGTGGGTGTTGGTAACCTTGTTGTGGTGGATAGTTGTAGGATCCTGGAGCTGGTGAGCCGTATTGACCTGGTCTGTTATTCATTTTGTTTTATTAAAAGTATAATCAAAAATAAATAAATAAATATAATAAATAAAGTTTTATATAATTATTTGCTTTTTATTGCAAGGTAATAATAAAACTGATTTGGTTGAAATAAAAAAAAATTTTAAAAGTATCTTATTTAAATAAAAAAAAAAAATATAGAAAAAAAAAAATAAAAATAAAAATAAAATAAAATATTTAAATAAAATGTTTATTGTAATCAATTTTATTAAAAATAATGTTTTATCTGCCTATATAATTAAAAATTAATATTGGAGTTTTTAATAGAAAAAAAAAAAAAAAGTAGTTATAATGTTGTGACCCCATAAAAGCAAGTCATCTGAAAGTGTTCACCATCATGTACATAGAAAAATAAATCATTAATAAAAAATAATATCAGTTTAAAAATAAAAATGAGAATTTTTTTTGCAACCTATGGCTTTTCCCATTACATTTTTTCCCTTTCTCTCTTTGTGAACGAAGTGTTTAATAAAATTATTTGAATTTATTTTTTATTCAAATTTCTGACTTTACTGAGTGTACACTTATATAAAGATTAAAATCAATTTATTTATAGTTTTTTTCAAATAATTATTTGCTGTATCACAAAGAACTCACCATGTTTATGAAATCTTATAAATATAGAGGTTACATGTTTGTTTTTTTTTTATTTTTTTATTTTTTTATTTTTTATTTTTTATTTTTATTATAATGACAATTTAAAAGTATTTATAGAGATGGTAAGAGGTAGTTGGGATTAAACAGCCCAGTGTTTTTAATATGGGTGGGGTTTTTAATAACATAATAGCAGCTTATAATAATAATAATAATAAGTGTACTGATTATTTAAAATTGGTGAATGCTAATGATAGGAATTATAACTCTCTTTCTAATTTCCAGTTTTTGATTCTTTCCACATCACTATAAGACCATAAATGTAAATTGGTTGTTTAATTTTGACATTTTAAAAAAATTTCCAGTATGTTTTATTTATTTAAAAAAAAAAAATATATATAGTTTTTTTTTATTTTTATTTTTTATTTTTTTTTATTTTTTTAATTTTATTTTCTGACTTTTTTTAAAAAACTAAACAAGGTGCATTTGTCAGAAAATATATACCATTGTGTTATAATTTCCCTTTGTTGTTGTTATAATTGTTTTTGTTGTTGTTTTTTAATTATTAATAAATACACGAAAAAAAAAGTTAAAAAAAATGGCTTTGTTTTTTTTTTTTTTTGTTTTTTTTTTTTTTTTTTTTGTTTTTTTATTTTTCAAGTGATTTTGAAAAAAAGTAAATGATTGTTGGTTTTAACTTGTTCACATAGAACACAAATAGTGTAATTGTAAAGAATCAGTGTAATAATCATAATCATAATAATGATCATCGTTCAATTTATAAAAATTGTAAATATCGAATTATATTAAATTTCAAAACTTTTTAAAAAATATCTGTTTTTTAAATTTTATGTTTAATTTTTTAATTTTATTTTACTACAAAAAAATAAATAAATCTTAATCCTTTATATATAATAAATATTTATAGATTTTTTTATAAATGTAAAATTATATATAGGTTTGGTTGGCTATTTTTAGGTTAAATAAAATTAAATAATAAATAAAATAAAAAATAATACTTTTTTTAAAAATTTATTTAAATATAATATCTTTCACCATATTTAGATTTTTTTAAAAAAAGAAAAATTATATATTTTGTTTAACAATATGGGGTTTGTTAATGATTCTACTCGAAATTTTGATGCATCGGTTCAAATAAATACCTTTTATATGCGATATTTAATTTCATTCTGTAATTCCTATTGTTTCCATCCGACAACGATTGAATTTGTAAAAAACCATAAATAGACAAAAAAAAAAAAAAAAAAAAATTTGTTGTGTGTTGGTGTGTGAAATGATTTTTTTATTTTTTTTTTGGGTGTTGTTTTGATAAATACATAAGATAAGTGTGAGTGTGAGTTTATTTAACGATTGTTATTATCATTTTGTTTATCATATCTCATTATAAGTTTTAAAATATAAATTAAAAATTATATTTTAAAAATATTTTTTATTTTTATTTTTATTTTTTATTTTTAATAAAATTTTCATTTATTTATTAATTTTATATTTTTTTATTTTTTTTTTATTTTTTATTTTTTTATTGGTTTTTTTGAACACTGATAATCAATTTAAACTAATATATTTATTTTCATATTTATTTTAACCGCTTACACAAATAATTTTTAAAAATCTTTTTTTTATTTTTTTTATTTTTTATTTTTTTTTTTTTAAAATTTTATATTTTTTTTTTTATTTTTTTTTGTTCCAATTACACCACCCCACACTCACACACAAAAAAAAAAAAAAAAAAAAAAAGAAACTTATTTGTTTTTTTCTGTTTATTTTTTTTAAATTTAATATATAATTTATCCATATATATTATTTTCTGTTTTTTTTTTTCAACTGTTATAATATTTTAATAAAAAAAAAAAAAAAAATTGTGTTGTGTTTTTTTATTTTTTTTTAAAAAATTAATAAAAATAATAATAATTATATTAATAAAAAGAACAATAGTAATACAGTAATAATAAATATAACATTATGAAATTTAGAGAATATTTAAATAGTCATATTGTTAGTCATTGGAGAGATAAATATTTAGATTATGAATATTTAAAACAGTTAATAGATAAAGAGTATAATAATGCACCAAACTCATTAGATAATAGTGCCATCATTGACTTCACTCAGTCTATAGCCGATCAACATCACACTTCAATAATTAATCAATTAAGCGAAAGTGGCTCAAATAATATTAATACACAGGATGAGGATCATATAAAATCATATTTTAAAAATAAAACACCACAATTGCAACCACCACATTCCCAACCACTACCACCACCACCACCACTACAACAACAACAACAGCAATCCCAAAGTTCACCAACATCACCACAGCAACTAAATATACCAAATCACCATCTCCACCATAATCGCTTTCATAGTCATAACATTAGAGATGAAGATACAACATTAGGTAGTGCATCACCATTTAGCAACTCATCAGTAGGTTCACCACGTCCCAAAGCTAAATCCGAATTAAATTCACCACTATTATCAGATCAAGATAATGATGAAATTGAAATGGAACAAATTAATTTAGACAGTAGTAATAACAATAATAATACCAACAACAAAAATAACAACAACAATAATAATATTATATTAAATAATAAAAATGAAAGTTATGCAAATTTAAAAAAAGCAGGAATTTATAATTTAAATAAAAACTTGAGTTATAATAATTTAAATAAAAACATCAGTTTTAATAATTTAAATCAACTCCATAATAGTGGAAACATCAATAATAGTGTAAATATGAATAAAAGTATGAGTCATGGTAACTTTGACGGTTTATCAAGAACTTCATCTCATTTGAATTTAGAAGTTTTAACATCGCAGATTGAAAAGGTCATGGAAAGCAGAGAGAATATGGAGTTAATGGAAAGTGGTATAATTCAACAACAAGAAAATTTTCAAACTATTTTTATTGATCAAGTAAATAAAGTAGATACCTTTTTTGTTGAAAGATATAGAAAGACTAAAAAGAAATGTGTAGAGTTATGTAATATGATCCCATTTTTAGTAAGTATCATTATAAAAAAAAAATTATATTTTATTTTTTTTAATACTAATTCATTTTTTTTATTTATTAGTCAACAAAAGAACAATATAGAACTATAAGAAATATTGATTATGTTAAACAGGGTTTACATGATAATTATCATTATTTAGAAATGTTAGAGTCATTCAAAGATGTTAATATTAAAGGATTTAACAAGGTATTGAATAAATATGAAAAAAAGAATCGTTTAATTGCAAATGAATGCAGAAAATATTTAATGGATGATTCAAGAATGTCACAACCAGAAAGTCCAGTTAAAGATTTAGCGCATCGTATCAAACATTTATATGCAAGATATTTCACTGGTAATGATATTAAATTGGCATCCAATCAAATTAAATCACATGCTGAAGATGAGAAATTCGAAAAGCAAAATGTTTTCGTTGTTGGTTTACTGTTGGGAGTTTGTTTAATATTGACCGGTCAAGTGTTTTTAAATTATTTCTACTACTATCCACATGATAGCCCACCTGTCGATGCTCCATTGGCTTGGTTGTTATTCCGTATTTCCCTTTTACCAATTTTGTTAGGTTCCATGTTTTCAGCAATGTCTTATATCTGGGAAAAGAGTGGTATCAACTATGTTTTCATTTTCGAATTTAAACCAGACCACAAGAGATCTCCACTTCGTTATTTCAAATTCTCCTTAATCTATATTACAATGTGGCTTTTGTCTATCAACTTTTATGTAGACTCGTCATCACATGTAGAGACGATGAAGTATCTAATTATTATACCAATTGTATTGGTATTAGTAGCATTAGTACTAAGTATTCAGCCATTTCCAATTTTAGCTCATCGTACTCGTTTCTGGGTATTGAAAAAGGTTGGTAAAGTAATATCAGCACCATTTGTACCAGTTAGATTCCCAGATTTCTTCATGTCTATCCAATTATTAAGCTTGGGCGAGTTCCTTTTCAACATTCAATCGATGGTTTGTGTTTTCAACTATAGTGCATTGGACCCCGATGAGGTAAAGTTTTGCTCGCAATCTGGTTTCTTTGCTTTCCCACTATTAAATGCATTACCATACTATTGGCGTGTTATGCAATGCTTTAGACGTTACTATGAAACTAGACAGTTTTTCCCTCATATTACTAGTGCTATTAGATCGATCTTTTCAATAGTATCCTTGGTTATCAATTACATTGCTTTAGAATACGCTACATCGAATTGGCATTACATCAGAATCATTTGGTTTGTTATTAATGTTATTGGTAGTTTCTATAAATGGTACGCTGATATGGCTGTTGATTGGGGTTTCTTATTAAATTATAAAACAAACAAAGCTTGGCCACTAAGAGAGAAATTGGTATACAAGAGAAAATGGATTTACTATATTGCTATGTGTATTGACTTCTTTTTAAGATTCTATTGGTTATTAATTTTCTCTATTCGTAGAGGTTCAAGACATAGATTAGATAACCCAATGTTTTTATTCCTCTTTTCGTTTGGCGAAGTATTTTGGGCAAGTCAGTTTATATTTTTTAGAGTAGAATCAGAACACTGTAATTCACAAGATCACTTTTCATTATTCCAAGATATCCCAGTACCATTCAGTAAAGAATATAGCTTATATATGGAAGAAAGAAGAAAAAGAAAACTCAATAAAGGTGAAGAGGTTGAAAGCACAGCTACTGACCATAATTCAATTCATAATTCAATTAATAGTTTTGATGAAGAACATGAAATTGATGATCAGCCCCAAATACCACCAACTACAACAACTACTATTAGATCCTCACTTCCAAATGATATGGATGATTACCAAAATATTCAAAGAAGACCCAATCCAAGTTTAAGAGCATCAACAAACTCTACAAATATTGAATTATAAATAAATAATATTTATAAATTTAATTATTAAAATATTTTTAATAATGAATAATAAATAATAATCAAATAATACAATTTATAACATATAATAATAGTTAAAATAATTATTAATGATAAATAATAATGATAATAATAGAAATAACAAAGAATATTATTTGAAATTATTAAAAATATTTAAATTATTTAATAAAAAAAAACTAATTTTTATTTGTATTTATAAAAACTATGGCTTATTATTTTTAAATTTTTAATCCCATATTTTAATTTTACCGTCCCAACCTGCAGTAATAACAGTCGAGGTTTCTAATGGAGCCCATTCTATACCTATACAAACACCATCATGAGCATTAAAAGTCTTTACAATTTTTGAAGTTTTCCAATCCCAGAAGAAAGCTTTACCAGTGGCATCTCCAGAGTAAATGTATTTTCCATCGGGTGAGAAACCTAATTCACATGCATATCCAGAAACATTATGGCCCAAGAAACGTTTCTTTTTATTCATACGGAACTTATCACGGGCACCATATACCAAAATTTGATTATCAAGTGATTGAACAGCAAACCATTTACCTTTTGGATGTAGCGCAACTGCTGGCATGCTGTGCATGGTTGGGTCACTAATGTATTTAATTACTACCGGAATACCATAATCCCAAATACGTAATGATTTATCATCACTAGAGGTTACGAATCTACTGTTACGATCAATGAAGGTGATTGTATTGATGGCACCCAAATGTTGGTCGTATTCCTGAACGATTTGATTCGATTTAATATCCCATTGAAGAATCTTTTTATCTGAACCACCGCATAAGAATTCATTTTGTTTATCTTCATCTGGGTTGAATTTAATGCAATATGGGATTTTTCCATTGCTAAATGTACTAATGATTTGACCAGTTTCGGTATCCCACAAACGAGTTTGACGGTCATAGCCACAACTCAAGAATCTACGGCTATCATTTGAAAAGCAGATATCTCTAACAGCAGCACTGTGGCCCATATAAGTTTGTAAACAACGACGCTCACCATAAACATTCCATATTTTGACTGTGTGATCCATACTGGAGGATAATAAAAGATGTCCATAATTGGGTGAAAAACGAATTGCTGAAACCCCTTTGGTATGACCTGTCCATGTCTGTATTAATTTCTTTGGAATAAATGATTTTGTAATCTGAAGCTGAAGATCTGAACGTGGTACCAACCATGATCTTCCCATATAATCCCTTTTTTCACTCTCGTCACAATGCCATATTGATGTAACTGCTGGTGTTGATTGAATCTCTTCATCTACTTTTCCTTTTATTTTTTTTACACGTGCATCCATAAACTGTCTTTGCTTTTCAGTTAAATCAACCTCAATCGATAACATTTCATTTTCTCTTTGTGATTTTAATTCGATTTCTGTATCTTTGGCAGCCCATGGTCCTTCATAATTATTTACATCACATGGATTATTTCTTTTTCTTTTTTCTTTTCCTTTTGGATAATAATTATCCATGTATCTTTGAAGCTCTTCAAGTGCATCAGTGTTAATTCCTTCGACTTCTTTTGCATGTTTAATTTTATAAAGTTCTTGATTAAATAAATAATCATTTACATTTACATCCTCAACATAACCATTTGTATGATTCTTTTTTAATTTATCTATATTGGCCTCAATTGACGAAAATGGTTTCTTTGGACCCTCTGTTTCACCATCCATTGCATCAAAAGTGGCGTTATAGTTTAAAACCTGTTCGTGTGGTGAGATTTTATTTTGATATACTCTAATAGATTGAACATTGGGCGTTAAATTTGGTGTAAATGTTGATAATATTGTTGAAGTTGATGTTATATTTTTATTTTCTGATGGTAGTGATGATGTTGTAGCTGTAGTTGTGGGTGTAGTTGTGGTTGTGGTTGTGGTAGTAGTTGTTGTTGCGCTGGTTGTTTTATTACCATCGTTTGTTTCTTCATCCGAAGAATCATATGCAGACAATAAATCCATATTTTATATTTATATTTATATTTATATATTTATACACTCTTTATTATTATTATTACTATATTTAAATATTATTTGTACTTGTGATTTATAACAATATAATTTACTCTTTTGCAACTATTAATTATAAATTTATATTTATGAAAAAAATACAATTACAAAATTTAAAAAAAAAATTTTAAAAATAATTTATTTTTTTCACTTTTTTTAATTTTTTTTTTTTTTTTTTTTTTTATTTTTTTAAAAAAAAAATTTTATTTTGTTTAATATAAAACCATAATAACTCAACCACTATTATTATTTTTATCTATTTTTTTTTTCCAAAGATAAATTTAATAAATAAAGCAATAGTATCAATTATATTAATAATATAATTATATTTTTTTGTAAATAGTAAATAATAAATAAAAAATTTTTTTTAATAAATTAATATAAATAGAATGGCATCATCATTCAACGCATCAAAAAAAGAATCGATTTTAGATCTTCAAAGATTTTTAGGAAAAGAGATCTGTGTTAAATTTACAGGTGGTCGTGAGGGTAAATATTTATTAGTTACTACTTAAATAATATAATATTTGTTTTTATGAGCGATTAGTTTTCATTATGACCTTTTAATGTATCATTGCTACAATGAATTTACATTTGATTTCAACCACAATCCCAATAACTATGTGAACCATAATGGTTATTAATAAAATTATAATCTAAACTTAAATATACTAACCATATTTTAAATTATTTTTATCATCATCATCAATATTAGTTCAAGGTATTTTAAAAGGATATGATCAATTAGTTAATATTACATTAGATCAAACTAAAGAATTTATTAGAGATCCAATTGATCCATTAATTGTTACAGATGAAACTAGATTTTTAGGTTTAGTAGTTTGCAGAGGAAGCAGTGTTATGATGGTTTGCCCAACTGAAGGTTTTGAAACAATCGATAATCCATATTAAAATAATATTATAAAATAAAATAAAAATAAAATAAAAAAAAAATATAAATATATAAAACTAAAAAAAAAAAAAAAGGAATTATTTATTTGATTAAATAATAATGATTTATTTAAAATAAAATAAAAAAACAGATATAATTATATTTATTAATTATTTTTGTTGTCATTGTTAAATTTTGAATTAATTAATTAAATTAATTTCTAGCTTTAGCTTTTTCTTTATTTTCTTTTAATGAAACAGTTCTATTGAAAACTAATTTATCGGTAGTTGAATCTTTGTCGACACAGAAATAACCAACACGTTCGAATTGGTAACGATCATATTGTTTGGAGTCTTTTACAGTTTTATCGACTAAAGCATTTGGAATAACGACTAAGGAGTTTGGATTAACTTTTTCTAACCAATCATCACCAAGTTCGGATTCTTTAAAGAGATGATCATAGAGTCTAACTTCAGCCTTGGCTGGTTCTTCACCGGCTGGTGCTGATACCCAGTGGATAGTTTTAACTTTTTTGGTGGTGTTGTCTTTGTCGTAGGTTACACGGAGTTCAGTAACTTTGCCAGTTTCGTCGGTGATGACTTCGTTGCATTTGATGTTGTAGGCGTATTTGAGGAGGATTTCCTTATTTGGAGCTAAACCAAAGAAATCTTTATTGTCGACCATACGGAAATCGTTTCTATCAATATAAACAATACGTGAGAAATCGATTTTGTGGGTACCTTTTTCTGGGTTGGATGGAATATTTGGTGCAGAGATTTCTTCGCTTTCATTTTCTGGATAATTGGTGATAACTACTTTGATTGGATCAAATACACACATAGCACGGATAGCTCTACCATCAAGATCTTGACGACAACAGTATTCCAAAACTTCAAATGGAATAGTAGTGTTATTGGTACGAGTAACACCAACAGTTTCACATAATAAATTAATGGCTTCTGGTGTATAACCCTTTCTACGGAAAGCATTTAAGGTGCTTAATCTTGGATCATCCCAACCTGATACAAAATCTATAGTTTAATAGTAATAATAAAAATAAGATTAATAAAATATTTAAAGATTTAATAAATATATATTGTAATCTATACATACTATTTTGTACTAAAGTGATAATCTTTCTTTTTGATAAAACGGTATGAGTTAAATTTAATCTTGAGTATTCCCAAACTACTGGTCTGTAGAGGCCAAGAACATCAATTAACCAATTGTATGATAATCTTCTAATTTCAAACTCTAAAGTACAAAGTGAATGGGTAATATTTTCGATTGAATCTACGAGACAATGGGTGTAATCGTATGATGGGTAGACACACCATTTGTCACCACTAACTGGATGGTGATGATATTTGATACGATAGGCGATTAAATCTCTCATACATGGATTTGGATGTTTCATATCACCTTTCATTCTTAAAATTGCTTTACCTTCTTCGAATTTACCTTGTCTCATATCGTCAAATAATTTAAGATTTTCTTCTACTGATCTATTTCTATATGGTGAATCTGTCATTTTTTCTCTACCTTCGGCAATTTCTGGAGCAGTTTGGTGACATACATAGGCAAAACCTCTTTTAATTAATTCGATAGCTAAATCATAAAGTTCATCAAAATATTGTGATGAATAAGTAATTTCACATGGTTCGTGACCTAACCATTTAACTGACTGTTTATGGTAATGAAATTAAAAACATTAGTATAAATATTTATCATTTTTAACGATTGTTTACTATTTACTTACATCGATAATAGAGTCGATATATTCTTGGTTTTCTTTTTCTGGATTGGTATCATCGAATCTAAGATAACATTTACCACCCATCTTTTTAGCATAGCCAAAATCTAAATGCATGGCTTTAGCATGACCAATATGAAGATAACCGTTTGGTTCTGGTGGGAAACGAGTAACAACCTTACCACCGGTAACTTTTAAGTGATCAGCTAAAAGCTTTGGTGTATTTTGAATGTTATCACTTGGATCTGGGAATTTAATTTCTTCTCTTTCGATTTTAATATCAAGTGGAATAGCAGCGGCATTGTTGGTATCTTTAGTATTGGCAGTTTCTTTAGCAGCAGCTGGTTTTGCTTTAGCTGGAACGACTTTATCAGCATCAGTTTTTGGACCTAATAATGCGAGAATAGCTTCATCAACTTCATCTTTAATATCTTTGGAGTTGGCCCATTTTAATTGGTTTTTAATTTCATTGAGAACACCACCAATGTTGAATTGATAACGTTTTTCGAGTAATTGTTCTTTATTTGTATCGATATAATTCTTGACAGCTTCTTTAACTTGTTCACGGGTGATAACTACACCAACACCACATTGACTTTCGAATTCGGCTACATCTAATTCTTCATTAGCGGTACGACGAAGAAACTCTAAACAAGCTGTTAAATTAATTGCTGTAACAGTTTTATTTACGATATATTTGCAAAGAGTTGGACGATGCTTTAATGCATTGGCTGGATATTTGGTGGCTAAAGTGTATAATAATAAACCAATTGATTTTTCACATCCTTTTTCAACACCTGCTTCAACAATAATATCTTTTAAATTTTTTGATAATGTATTATTATTGGTGGTTTCTTTAGCCTTGGAATTATCTAAACCAATCTCTGAAAATAATTTAATTAATTCTTCTTTTTCTGACATTTTTTTTTATTTATATATATAAATATTATTTTAATTTAAAAAAAAAATATGAAAATAAACGAAAAATAAAAAAAAAAAAATAAAAAAAAAAAAAAAACCTACTTATCTAAAAAAATTTTTTTAAAAAAAATTAAATAAAAATTTTAAAAAAAATAAAAAAAAAAAAATTTTATTATTTTTTTCTCACCCTTTTATCTTTTATACTTTATATGGACTTAATGTTTTGTTTATTTCTTATAAAAATATTGAAAATATCTTTTTATTAAAATTAGTATAATATTTTGGTATAAAAAAAAAAATAATAAAAAAATAATAAAAAAAAAACAATGAAAATGGAAATTGTTTTTTTACAATAATATTTGTTTTATTATTATTTATTTTTTATAGTTTTGGTTTATTAATTTTATTAAAAATATATATGAATTATTTGAATACAAAAGTATTTTCTCTATTTGTTTTTTTGTAATTTTTTCAAAAAAAGTGTTGAAAAAAATTGTATATACAATCATAAAAACAAATTTTGAAACTGTGCATAGCTCATAAGTTTTTTATTTTATTTTTATTTTGTATTTATTTTTATTATTTAGTAATGTTATATATTAAATACCACATAAAGAGGTAAACAAATATAAAGTGGTATAATAATAGAGAAGATCATAAGAACATCTAACACTATTCACCCGATTTTATTAGAACGCTTTGTTTTTTATGGATCGCCCTATATAAATTATAATAAAAACTTATTTTTCAAATACCACACAAAATTAATAAAAAAATATATAAACACACTCAAAAACAAACACAAGCAATCACACACAAACACATAAACACTCAAACACTCACACACACACATTCAAACTTATATGTATATCTATTTTTTTTTTAGAAAGAAAGAAATCCAACAAACAAAAAAAAAAAAAAAAAAAAATAACTTAAATTAAAATAATAAATTAAATTAAAAAATAAATAAATTATTATGTAATTTTTTTTTAAAAAAAAATATAATTACAATACATTTTTTTATTTTTTTAATTTTCATTTCATATTCATATTCATATTCATCTATTATAGTATTTTTAAAACTAAATGAATTCAGAAGACCAAACTCATAGTTCTACCACTCCTACTACTCCTGCCCCAACTCCTCCAAATTTGTCTGATGATTCTATAAGAGTAATATAACCTATTTATTTTTAACAATCAATCAATAGATTTATTAATTATTATTTAATTTGTTTTATTAGATTTTACCAGGATTAAAAGATGTTATCACTTTCTTGTTCCCAAAAGATGTCGAATACGTTTTAAAAAGTGATCCTCTCAACCACCCTCAAGAAGACAATCCTTATTCAAATTTTGACTATAAAGTCCAAAATTATAATAGTGCCTTTATGCCAACTTATTGTAGTTATGGTAATAGAAATGACAATACCAATGCTCAAACCGTATCACAAGTTCAAACTGCCTCACAAGTTCAAACTGCTTCACAAGCTCCATATAATAACCTAACAAACAATAACTCTATTGTTTATCTTTAATTTACATATAGGTTTTTTTAAATCATTTTTTCAATTTTTTTTTATTATTTTAAAAAATAAGAGGATTAATCATTATTAAAAATTTAAATAAATATAAATATAAATAATTCTAATAATCAAATAAATGTATACAATTATTTGTTTGTGAAAACTAATATTATTTGTAAAAGTTTGCGCGAATTTTTTTGTTATTTCAATTTAGTGAGAGAATTTGTTATAACAAGCTTTAGGAAATTATATTTTTATGGGGGGGGGGGGGGGGGGTATGTATCACACAATTTCAATAAACACTTTAACACACCTACACACCGTTTTTTTTTTTTTTGATTGAATTTAACAACAATTAACACACTAACACAAGCTTGCACATAAACTTTTATATATACAATAAAATTGCATATAAACTTTTTTTTTAATATGAAAAATAATAATTATTATTGTAATTTGATCATCAATTTTTTTTTAATTGATATAGAAAATTCATATAAAAATTAAAAATAATAAAAAATTAAAAAAAAAAACTTTTTTATTATTTCAAAAAAAAATTTTCTTTTTTTTACCAAATGTTATTTTATCACACAAAATATATTTAAATCGCTGTCATTACCATCATTTGCTGCAAAATTTTCAATAATGGCTCCATACATTGCGAATATAGAAACAAAATACGTTAAATTTTTTCTAAATTTGTAAATTATAACTTTAAATTTGTATAAAAATATTATTACTTTTTTTTTTTTATTATTTTTTTTTTTTTCACACACTTAACAAAAAACAATAGAAAACATATACATAAATAATATATTTGCTATACATTATCATAAATAAAAAATAAATGAATAAAAAAAAAAAAAAAAAAAAATTTAAATAAATATTATAACCAATAAATAATTTATAAACAATTATATTTTTACCCCCTCTTCTATCACATATACCACAGCAATAAGCACATTTATCAACCTTTTGATTATTGACAATAAAAAAAGTTTTGTTGTAATTGCAGTAATAAATAATAAAACAACACAATAATAATAACAAAAATATATCTATAATGATATTCAAAAATATATTTATAACCAAATCCTAATAGAAATTAACAATAAATTAAATTAAGTTTTTGAATTTTTTTGTTTATTTATTTTTATATATAATTAGCCCAAAAAGTAAAAATGATTTAATAAAAATAATTTAATAATAATTTTTTTTTTTTTTATTTTAATATTTTTAAAAATTATAAATACTAATTACTTTTTTTTTTATTTCATTATAAATCAAAATAATTAAACTAAACTAAAAAATGGACCTCATATTTGATGATACAAATGAAGACAAAAGATCGGTTAGTAAAAAATACATCTAATAAATTTTTTTTTTTTAGATTACTAATTTTTTTTTTAAAACTTTTTAAATTATAATTTTTTAGATTAAACCATTAGCCAAAGTTTTGGAATATAGCTTCCCAGGATTTTTAGATCAAATTATTAAGTCCCAAACCAGCTATTATGAACTCGCAAGCAAAGATAATCGTTATTCAAATTTCGATTTTCCGCTACACAATATCAGCATGGATGACTCCAATGATTGTGGATATGAAATGCCACCAATTAAAAGTGATGTCCTTTATGAGTATATTGGCTATAATTACACCTCCAGTAATAGATATACCTGTATAGGCAATACTAAAATTTTTCAATATAGATATGTAAAATGTGACGCCGAAATGAATGCTTCTTATAACAATAATAATAACTATATTTGTAATAACCATATTAAAAACCATATTAATAATAACTATTATTATAACAATAACAATAACAATAATAATAATAATAATAATAATAATAATAACAATAATAATAATAACAATATTAATTATAATTATAATGATCATGGTTATAACTACATCCCTGTTCAGGGTGCAACACCAGTTTCAACATCAATGGTATCACCAACACCAATGGTACCACAACCAATGGTAGCTTCAACACCTTATGTAGCCCCAGCATCAATGTTGACAACATTAATTCTTCCAGTGATTCTCCCAGATCACCCAATAATTTTTTATATGTCATAACCATTTTTGATTTAGCTAAATCAAACAACTAGCCAGGCCAGGTGACTATTTTGTTGGATTACGATAATGAATGCTCCCCAGTTAAAAAATGCTCCTGTAAAGGATTTTGCTTTTTAACAATTCCGTCAATATGATTTCAAAGAAGAAATCAATGATGGGAGACATGACCCCGTTCCCAAAACCAAAACAAAAAAGCATTCAAAGAGAGAAATTTATAAAAAAATAGGTTTCTCCTCAAGTCCAGCTCAATTATCTGTTAAATGGAGAAATAGAAAAATAATCACATATAATCTTACATCCTAGCTGAATTTTTCAGAATGAAGCAGTTTTAAAATCAAAATTATAATTTTTTTTTCTTTTAAAAATAAAATTAAATAAATTAGTAGTTTTTTAATATCGTTTTACATTTTTTATTTTTTAATTTTAATTTTTTGAAAATGAAAAACTATATATATAGTTTCTTCAAATTGTAAAAAAAAAAACTATTTTGTTTTTTTAGGGGATTATACCACCACCCTTTTGTATCTTTTTTTTTTCAATACAACAGAGCACAATAATATTAAAAAACTTAAAATATTTGCTTTATTTAAATTTTTTATTTATTTATTTGTTTTCCCTCTTTTTTTTTATATGTGGTTGTTTTCTTTTATTACTAACCCCACTTCACCCTCACATTATTGTCCCTAGTATATTTATAATCATAATAATAATAATGTTTTTTTTAAAGGAAATAATTTAATTTTTTTTATTTATTTATTTTTAAAAAATAATTTATTTCAATAATAATAATTTTTATTTTTTATTTTTTATTTTATTACTTTTCTTCATACAACCATTTTAACATCAGGTAAACATTTAATATTTTTTTTTTAATTATACAATTATTAATTTTTTTTTATTTTTTTTTTTTATTTTTTAGAATTAATATTTATAATATCATCGAGTTTGGTTATGGTATTTATTCATTAAATTAATTTTAAATTTTTATTTTTTTTCATTTATTAATGTTTTTTATTTCTTTAATAAACATACAGGCCAAAGGAAATAAAACTAAAAGTAAAAAGAGGGTATTAGATGTAAGTTTTTATTAAAAAAAAAGAGTTTCTTGTTAATATTAATAAAAATTCTTTACATAGACAGGAGATACCTTATTGGGTGTCAATGATTCTCCACAAAAAAAACAAAAAGTTTTTTTTAGGGATTTCGGTAGTTTAAATCAACAATCCCAGCTTTTTCAAACAAATCCCGCAACTATTACAGATCAATTGGATGAAGAACAAAGCATTCAACAATATCAAAATGGTATTTCTCATTTGAACAAATCACCAATCCCAATAATTATGGTTTACACTCCTACCCCAAAAGACCAAAAGAAAGAATATAGTGTCTTTGATGATGGTTATTATGAAGAATATATCCAAGGATATGATTTCTTTAAAATCCTATCCGGAAAATAATATTTTATTTTTGATCAATTTAATTAAATTAAATTGATCATTAATTAAATATATTAATTTAAAGTTAATATAAAAAAAATTTAATAATAAATAATTTGATAAATAAATATAAATAAAAAAATTAATATATAACAAAAGATAAAAGTTTTATTTTTTAATTTTTTATTTTAAAGACTGTTTTTAAAGTAATCACTATCGTATGTTTCGTCTGGAAAATCTTCCTCCACCTCTTTATCTCGACCATTTAGAAACCCGGTTGTGTCTTTGCTTTTGATAATTGTATCGAAAAACTCATCATACCTATAAAAAAAGAATAGTTAGTTTAAAAATTAATTTAAAATTTAAATAATTTTTTACTTACATAATTGGGTCTTCTTCTTTATTTTTTAAAATATTTAATATTTCTTGATACTTTTTACTATTTGTATCAACATCAGAGTCATCAAGAGTAAGGATCATATCAAGATCCACCAAAGGCTTCTTTATACATTCTTCTTTTTTTTCCTCAAATGAAAAAAGTTTATCGTAATACTGAACGATATCAATATCATCATTATATTTTGATATAGAGAGTGGGACTACATTGTTTTCAATTTCTTTTTCTTTTTCTTTTTCTAAAAATGACATGCTATTTTCATCTTCAAAATCATAATGAAAATCCATTTTTTTTTTTTTTTGATTTTAAAAATATATTTAAAATTTTATTAAAAGTATTATAATGATTAACTGTTGCTTTATTACCTATAAAAATAACTTCAAAATTATTTTGGAGATTAAGATAAAATATAAAAATAAATAAAAAATAAATAAAAAATTTTTTAATATAAATTAAACTAATAACATATATAATCACAATCAATTATCATTTACCATTTATGCAATTTAATAAAATTTTTTATTATAAATAATAACAATAGTAGTTTGAAAAATTATATTTAATTATTTATATGGATATAATGTTGTAATTGGTGAGAAAATAAACATCCCAGTGTGTATGTAAGTGTGTGTTATATTTGAAAAGTTTATATTAAATAATAAATTAATAAAAACAAAAAAAAAATATTAATTTTGATAGAGAGTGTATATTTTAATTTGTGTGTTGAGTGGGAAAAGTTGAGTGTGTTGAGATGTTACATTTTTGTGTTACAAATTAACCCACCTATTCCCCCCAAAAATTTACATTTATACATATTAAAAAATAAAAAAAAAAACACAATTTTTTTTAAGTGTTAATTTTATGAATTTTTTAAATTACCACACAAACATTCTCACACTTTCAAAAAAATGTTTTTTTTCATAAAAATAAATTGTATATACTATTTTGGATTCGAATAATTAAAATTTACCCATCAATAAATCAAAATTAATATTTATTATAACAAATATATTGTATAGTTCTATTTTTATAAAAAATAAGTTCAAGATAAAAAAAAAAAAAAAAAAAACTTTATTATTAAATTGAAACAGATCAAGATCTATGAGTGTGTTTTTTTTTAATATTTGAGAAAAAAAGTTAAAATTGAATATATATGGCAATGGTAATTTATAGAATCACCTTAATTGCAAATTAAAATAATAAAAAATTATTATCAAGTCACTTAATACTGATAGAGTCATTACAGGTAAATCTTTATTTAAATTAAAAAATTAGTATTATTAAAAAGGAATAATGGAGTTAGTAACATTTTCAACTACCCTACTCTATGTAATTATACACTAATATTTTTTAATTACCCGTCCCCCACTTAACACAATTTAATAATTTTTTTCCTTCCCCATTAAAAAAGCATGTATATTAGTGATTTTTAACAATTTGCATTAACTATTTCTATGGGGTTTGTTTATAGAGTCTAAAAAACACAAATTTTTTTTTGTTTAAATTATCAAATTATTAAATTATTAAATTATTAGATTATAAACAACTATCATCTTGAGATATATTCAACCTGAAGTGGAATATTTATTCAATCTTTTGTTAAATTTCAATATACTAAAGATATTCAATATTTTATAAATTAAATATTTTAGAAAACAATATTATTAAACAATCAATAAATTCTTTTGTAAAAAATATAATTAAATAGAACTAAAAATAAAAATAAACAATCAATAAACTCTTTATTTATTTATTTATTTATTTATCTTTTTTTTATTTCTTTTAATTCTTTGTTTTCATCTCTTTGAATACCATTTATGTCACCTAGCTTTTTAAAAGCATGGGATTGGGACAAAACTTCCTTTGAGAAACTCTTTCTTCTCCCAAGAAATTTTTTTAGATATTAAAATTAATTTATTTACAAAAATATATGAAAAATTTTTCCCATTTTTTTTTAAAAAAAAAAAAAAAAAATATTTTACAAACCATCAAAAAATCAAATACTATCGCTGTTGTTATAATATAATTAAAAAATAAAAATATAATATTAATAATATTTTTTTAATTGGTTTTGAAAAGAAAAAAAAAATATTATATCAAATAATTTAAAAAAAAAGTATATATTTGATAATTTAAAAAAAAAGTATATATTTGATAATTTAAAAAAAAAAAATTTGTTTAAAAAATGAATATGTTAATGATAATCGATAAAAAATGAGCATAAACATTATTAATATTATTTGTGTAGTTGCTAAGCGGATTTATTTAATTTATTTTAATATAAAATTGATATAAACATTAAAATTTTTATAGAAATTTTTTTTTGTTACTTCAATATTTCATAAAAAAAAACCAAAAAGAAATATAATACGTTCTAAAATCTCTTGATCTTGAGCCTTTAGGTTTGGGTCACAATTTAATTATTCTTGCTGAAAAACATTGGGTCCTTGACGACCATCTATCTGTTTTTAAAATTGATTTATATTATTTATATCATTATTAATTTTTTTATCTATTTCTAATCTTCCCCAAAATTCCTTGAAAGAATCGAATAATCAAATTCAAAATGTTGTACATAATGTTATTAACAAAAAAAAAGATGAAAGAGTCCACAAATATGATAATAATATTAATAATAATAATTTTTTTTAAAATAATAAAAACCTTTATACATTTTCAATTTTATTTTTTAGATAAATAATTATTCTTTTTTTAACTTTTTATTTATTTTACATTATTTATTTTTATCTTTTTTATAATTAATTTTTGGATAAGATAATTTTTAATCTCCAGACATTTAATCTTGTTCAATAATTTCTAACAAATCAAAATGAATTTCAATATTGTCGTTGTCATTAATAATATCGTTATTGTCATTAATAATATCGTTATTGTTATTAACAAAACCGTTATTGTCGTGATTAATAAAGTTAGAATTATCCCCATAATAACAATTTTCTAAATATTGATCTAATGCTAATACATCTGGATCTATTTCATTTAAAATGTCATTATTATCATCATTAAAAAGAAAAATTGAAAGATCAAAATCGATTTCTGTTGATGGGTCTTCAATTGGAACTGATGATTTTGGAAAATCACTCTTTAATCGATCTTTGATTTCTTGTAAACTAAGATGGATACTAATAATTGATTGATTCATTAATTCTTTAATATAATCGTATTTAAATTCATTAAAACTTGAATAAATTGGATCTTTAATACCTCTTAAACCTGCAAAGTATAAATTTGAAAACAAAACTCTAATAGATTGATCATAAACCAAAATATCAAACTTCTTTATTCTTGGGTAATGAACATGTGGAAATCTAAAGAATTGATTGTAATGTTGAATTTCGTTATTTGAGGTGGATTCTTCAATTACCCATTTATCCTCAAACTTATTGAATTGAGTAAATTTGTTTAGATATATGGACATTTTTCTTTGAAATTTGGTCATGATTTCATTTGGACTTTTGTTATCGAAGTCATCAAAACCCCTGAGATATGCGAAAACATGTGAGCTTGGTGATTCTGGATCAACACGGTCACTATAATTGGAATGATCAGACATTGGATGCTTTAATTTGATTTTGCACGGTCGATATCTACATTTTGGACATGGGTCATAAAAATTTTTAGACTTTGGATTTCCTTCATTTACAATTGAATTTCTAGTTAATCTTAAGTATGAAAAAAGATCTTCGACGAAATCAACTTGTTCACCTAATGTTAATTCTTTTGGGAGTGGTCCTAATTGATCGGTTGGGTATATTAAGCTAACCTCTTCTGGATAAGTAGAATTGAGATTATGGATCTCATTTTTTAAAAGATCGATTCTTGAATCAAAGCATAAAATTGATTCGTTTATCATATTAATATTATTATTATTATTATTATTCATATTATTATTATTTATATTATCTAAATGGTTTTTTTCTATGCAATGAATTAAGAAAAAAAAAAAAACAAATTTATGAATAATATTGATTTTAAAAAATAAAAAGAGGATTGAAACAATAAAATGAAAAAATGAAAAAATAAGCAATCTAATTACAGATAAGTAAAAATAATTTTGTTTTTAAAAAATGTAATTTAAAAATGCGACAAGTATCACAAATTATTTTTTTTAAGAAAATTTAATTAATAAATTATTAAAATCTGGGAGAAAAAAAAAAAAAAAAATTAATATTAATATCATTTTTTTGAATTTAAAAAAAAAAAAAAAAAAATTATTTAATTTTATTAAAAAAATCTTTTTTTTTTTGAAATTTTTTTTGAAATTTTTTTTTTTTTGGCATAGAATCTATGACAATAAAAAAAACGAAAAACAATAAAAAAAATATGATTTAGCGTTCGTTGTGTGCAATACACA
>NW_003519587.1:0-8007 GCF_000190715.1 Dictyostelium purpureum | reverse complement strand
ATTTTAAATTTTAAATAAATTAAAAATAAATTTAAAAATAAAAAATTTATAAGGATTTTTTTTTTTTTTTTTTTTGGCAACCGAAAAAACCCTTGGGTTTTATTATATTAAAAAATTGATAGAGATAATGATAAAAAAAAGATAATAATGGCAATGATAACGATAATGATGATGGTTGTAATAATAAATATAAAAACTTTTAAACAAATAAAAAAAACAAATAGATTATAATTAAAAATATTATTTGAAGTATATACTTTTAATTTATTACTTATCCTAAAGGAGGCTGAATAATAGAATGCTAGAATTTAATTTTTTAATAGGTTTTTATAATTCAAAAAAAAAAAATAAAAAAATAAAAAAAATAAAAAAAAAAAAATAAAAAAAAAAAAATTTAACCAATAATTTTTTAAAAAAAAAAATCGTGATTCTCTATTATATTATCAACGAAATTCGAATTTTTACTCGTTAATAATATACAATATGGAAAATTAATATATATATTTAATGTAAAATTTTATTATATATATTATACTGGTAATGAACTTGATGTTATAGATTAACAATTTGGTTATTTTTATCAAACTTTTGAATTATTTAATTGTTAAATATTATTTTTATTTATACAAGATAAAACAAAGTGAGAACGAATTTTTTTAAAAAAAAAATAGAAAAAAAAATAAAAAAATAAAAAAAATTAAATAAATATTTTGTTGTAAATAATTTAATATTTAAAATTTTCCTCAAAATCCATAATCATTTTCTGTATTTTATTATATAATTTATTTTTTGGGTAAAAATATAATTTCTTTTTTAAAAAAAAAAAATTTTTGTGGGTATAAAATAAGACAGTTAAAAATTGATATTATTTTTTAAATAAAATTTATTTATTTTCAAATAAAATTCATTTCAAATTTTTTTTTTTAAAATTAACCTCAAAGCATCAAGATCGTATTTTTAAAATTTTTTTTTTTTGAATTTTTTTTTAAATTTTTTTAAGTTTTTTTTATTGATTTTTTTTATTGATTTTTGTGAGCACATTTCAACTTTTCTCAACTGAACTTCAAGAAAAAGAAAGAAAAACAAATAAAAAAAATACGTTAAAAAAAAAAGTGGGTATTAGGTAACAGTAAAATAACAATTAAATTATAATTATACTAATTTAAAATTTTATATTAATTAAAGCAATTATAAAGAAAAAATTAATTCTGAACAACTATTTATCAAACTCCTCTTCATTGCTACCAAGCCATATTCTGAGCTATTGGCACGAACAATGGTGGTATCAAATTTCATTACAGCCATTACTGGTCCAAAGATTTCCTCTCTTGCAATTTTCATTGAATAGATGCCATCGGCAATAACTGTTGGTTCAGTATAGTAGCCCTTATCTCCAACGTTGGCCACCACATACCATACGAACACCTTCGTTTTTACCAAGCTCAATATATTTCATCACAGATTCAAATTGTGCACGATTAACTTGTGGGCCCTGATGCGTCGTCATTTCCAATGGATCACTCAAGATACGACTTGCTACCATTATATTTTTCAGACTTCCTCAATCGTCCAGTTATTTTAACAAATAATTCAAAATGTATAAATTTCAGCAAAAGAAAATGCAAATTCAGCACCACAAAAGATTACTTTACCATGGTATACCTTTTAGTTAAAACTATATAGTTTTTATTTAATAGTTTCAGTTGCTTCAAATAGAATTGGTTCAATGTTCAACTTTATAAAACCCAGAGTTATAAAATCAAAATCAAAATTTAATGTGGTTGGTGATTGTCTTTATGGTCAGCAATATCACTACATTACCAACTTGATCAAAAACAAATATTATAGAACAATTTGTGGCACAAAATAAAGATCAAATATCCCAACACTACCGAAATAGTGGTATAATGTATGGCAGCAGCAATCAAAGAAGGTAAAGAAATAAGATTATTGATAAAATTTAACCCAATTTGCATCACCGAAAAATACTCTGCACCTCAACACCAAGAAGCAGGTTAAATATAAACCTAAATAGATTAATTATATTATTATTTTTTAATTATTTATTTAGAATAAAATAAAACTGAAAATTGACTTTTTAAAAAAAATTATATAAAATAGATTTTAAAGGCTGTGTTTTTATTTTTAATTGGGGGAACGTTGGGGATGGTAACTTGAATCTTTTGTGGTGCTGAATTTGATTGTGTTATTGTATTTGATTGTGATGATTGTAGTGTTGAATTTGCTTTTTCTTTTGCTGAAATTTATGCTTTTTGTTGAAATAACTGAACGATTGAGAAAGTCAGAAAATCTAATTCAAAAACATGTGAACAACTTTATCTCTAAATTCTTTTCAAAGAAAGAAAATGAAGACAATACAGGCAGCAATGAAGAGGATTTGGACAAAGAGGAATTAGCTGGGGCAATTAAAAATAGTTTAAAAATAGCTAGTGAAAAAGAAAAAGCTGATGATCAAGTCGTACCAAACGATTCAGGTATTGAAGAAGAAAAGGCTAATGATGATAAAAATTTGTTCAGTATGTTTTTGAATTATATTTTTCTGACTTTCTCAACCGTTTAGTTATTTCAACAAATAATTACAAAAAGCAAATTCAAATATTTGATGGAGGTGATTCTTTTGGACCTTGCTCTTCATATTCACGCGGTAAAATATTGGTTTTCATAAACTTTATATCATTTAATTGCTCTTGGGGAGAATGTAACACCTGAAGGATAATATTCACTATCTTTAATCCATTCCGAACGAGGTTCTTGATTTTCAATTTCAATTTCAATTTTAATTTCAATTTCATCTTCTTCAGTTTCTTTATCTTTTTCATTTTCAGCTTCTTCTGGATCTGGTTCTAAAAACCCACTGTATTATTATCATTGATTATATATATATATATATATATCAATTGATCATATACTAGTAACTAAAATTATAAATATAAAATTTAAATTAGTATTTTATTATAATTTAATTGTTATTTGATTGTTACTTAACACCTACTCTTTTTGATTGTTTTTGCTTTTTTTATTTTTCTCTTGTTCTCTTTTTCTCTTTTTCTTGAAGTTCAGTTGAAGCAAGTTGAATGAATCATTATAGAGCATCAACACAAATATTATTTATATCATTATTATTGTTATTGCTATTGCAGTTGCTAAAGCTATTGCTATTGTTATTATTACTGGTTCTTTCTTTTATTATTTTTATAAAATAAAAAATCATAAATTTTTAAAATGAAAAATAAAAAATTATTAAAATTAAAAGAAAATAAAAAATAAAAATTTTATATTTTTAATTTCAAATTCAAAGAGTTATTCAGTAACTTTATGAAAATACAATTATTATAATTTTATTTTTTTATAAGTGAAAGAAAGAGTAAATAATGATTGTAATTATAAATGATGATAATAAAATTTTTCAATAAAAAATATCTAATAAAAAATTTTCAAAAAAAAAAAAAAAAAAAAAAAAAATTTCTAAGGGCAGCATGGTGCGACAAAAAAAATTAATTTTAATTTTTTATTTTTTATTTTTTATTTAATTTCCTTTACATAAATATTTATAATAGAATTTTAAAATATCATTAAACAAAAAAAAATGTCATCATTATTTCCAAATAATATTTGTGATAATTATATAAATACTATCGAAAATAGTAACAATAACAATAGTGATAGTATTAAAGGTAAATATAAAACACATAAAATAAATCTATAATAATTACTAATTATCATTATTTATTTTTCCTTTAATAGATACATCAAATATTAACTCAACATTAGAAAATAGTACTTCAAATAATAATAATAATAATAATAATAATAATAATAATAATAATAATAATAATAATAATAATAATAATAATAATAATAATAATAATAATAATAATAATAATAATAATAATAATAATAATAATAATAATATTCCACCCAGATATAATAAACTTTCAACACCAGAATTAAAACAACTTTTGGTCAAATATTCAGTTTAGAATATGAAAAGATAGATAAGGCGGGTTATGATAAATTAAAACCAGATCAACATGTATCGTGTAATAATAAAGATATTACAAGCCCACAATCAATTTATTCAAAAAGATTTTATTTAGATTTAATTTTAGTGATAAACTTTTTACAGCAAGACCTTGGTGTTAAAAAAACCAAGAAACATTTTTATTTAATTGTAAATATTAAATACTATTTTAATATTATAATAAAACTATAGATACTAATTATGAAATTTAAATTACTATTATCATTTAGAAAAAGAATGTAAATCAACAACAATTAGATAAATTAAATGATGAATTGATAGAGTTATTTAAAGTTTCAAAAAAGAGAAAATTCAACATATTTAAAGAGAATGGAAAGGTGAATCAATTAAAGTTTGATAATGAACAATTAAATAATGAAAGTCAACAACTAGTTCAAAAGATAGAACAAGAAAAATCTCATTGTCAAAACACAATTATTCAATTTAAGAATAAAGAAGAAGATTTAAAAAATCAATATCAGCCATTACAGATTCAATCAAATAATCAATCCCAAGAACTGAAACAAGTAATGGACCAAGTGGCTCGTCATCTCGATCAATGTAGAGCAACAGTTGGTTGTTTAGAAGCTTGTATTGATGAAACGAATAAGAAATTGGATCAAGTGGCAAAAGAAAGAGACGAAGTAATTAAAATGATTCAAATATTAGAATGTTGTACCAATAAAGATATAAAAAAATAAAGATAGAGAATAAAATATAAAAAAAAGTTATATTTATTTCATTAATTTTTTTTCTTAATTTTTTTAAAAAAAATAATTAAAAAAATTTTTAAATTTCTTTCAAAAAAATATAAATTATTATTGTGTGAGGTATTTTTTTTTTTAACATAAGAATATCTTTAATACTTCAACCAAAGTAAGCAATTTAAATTAACATTAGATAATGTAACAAAAAAATAAAAATAAAAGGTGTAATAACCTTTAACCAAAAAGAAAATGAAAATTCCTTGCTTTAATAAATGTAAAGTTTTTAAAAATTCAAACTTTGAAGAGTTAAGGTAACTATAAACACTACTTCTCATATAACAGAAATAGTAAATTTGTTTTACAAAGATATTCGGTATTAACTAACGATATTAAATAGTTTATAGAAATATTAAAAAGAGGTTACTCATCACTGCTTCAAGAAACATTCAACTTTGAGCAAATAAGAATGAATATAAAATATTAAAACGGTTTGAAGAGGTATTGGAAATAATCATTCAAGAACATGAATATAATTATACTATAGAGGAATACCACTCAAATCTAATATAGATAACGTTAAAATTAAAAAGTAGTTGCAACAATAACAATAGCAATAGCAACAATAAAAATAAGATTAGAAACAAAAATAATTTTAGTAGTAATAGGAGAAATAATAATAATTTCAAATTAATTATCAGAGATAATAAACTTGATATCACAGAAATAGATGATGATAATAGTGGTAGTAATAATGATAAAACTAGAAACAGATATGACAGCGGCACAAATTTTTTTGGTTCCACTCAAAATACTGAATACAATAGTAACTACAATAATAATAACAGTATCAATCTTAGTAATAAAATCAATCTCTCCAATGAGTTTTTAGAAGGCAATTTATTAAATAGTAGCAGTAATTACAATGGACTCAAACTGGGTAAAAACGCATTTTAAAAAACAAAACTCACCACCAAGTCCATCTTTTAAATCAGCAGCTTTTTTTTCACAACCAGTTCCACCTCTAAATAAATCACCAAATAATAGCAGTACGGCACCAAACAAAATTGCTTCACCATTCTTAACTTCCACTGCCTATGTAAATAATTAAACAAAACTAATGGCAATACAACTTATAATATAGATAATACTAATGATAAAAATAATGATAATAGTAATATAAAAAAATTTTAAATGTAAATATTATTTAGATAATGGAACAGAAAAAAGATTCGAAATTTAACAAATTCAAAGTAATCATAGTGCAGATGGCCAAGTGTGTTAAAGGATTTCGACATCATTACATGCTTATTAAATTCCGTTGATATGAAACAAAAAAATGAATATCAAAATAAAACATTTGATATTTATGTTACTGTTGATGGTCAAACTGCTTTTATAAAAAATAACTTTACTTATCACTGTAATTATAAAATTATATAAAAAAATATATTTATTGAACAACTTATTAATTTTTTACTTTTCTATTTCAGAAGAACCCACAGTTGCCAAGGAATCGAATAAATTATCAATAACTATTCCTGCAATGGTTATTTGTGCGGGTTTAGTTACCATTGTTTCTGTTGTAATTTACAAGATTAAACGTATACGATATACTTTCTTCAAAGGTGATTATTATTTTAAAAAAAAATAAAAAAAAATATTAATAAATTTTAAATATATTTGCAAAAAAAAATTAAACTATTTAATTTAAAAAAAAAAAAAATTTATACAATTCATAAACAAATAATTGTATATTTATTTGATAACTAGAATTATTTATTATTTAGAAAATTTGAAAATTTTTATTTTAATTATTATTTATTTAATTTGGTTTATTACTAGTATAGATTGTTTTTTTTAAATTAAAACATTGTTTTTTTTTACTATTATATTTTTATTTGTTTTTTTTAAACATTGTTTTTTTAAACATTGTATACAATGAGAAAAATTTAAACATTGTTTTTTTTAAATTAAATTGATTTATTTTATTATTTTGGATTTTTTGGATATTTTTGAAATATAACATTTTTACAATATTGCCCAATTTTAGGAAATGCTACATCAGCAACCAAAAATTCATCATCTGTAAGCAAACCAACTACATCTACTAGACTAAGAAAATTTAATGATACTTGATCAGGTATGGATCCTTGGAAAGAATGAGAGAGATATTGAAATTTTCCTGTTCCATCAACAATACCAATTGTCGATATGCATTCTATTTTTTCTTTACCACTATGCATATTGTTTCTATATTGTTTTATAGGTGCGCTGCTTGTTGGAGTTAGATTACCATCCATAAATACAGTAAAACTGTTTGAAACTATGAATTCATTTTTATCAAACCAGTGACCACGTGCTAACCTCTCTTCTAATGGTAAGAGATGAATAGTATTTATAGATAAATTAATTTTATTTTATTTATTATATATTATTTGTCAATTACCTATTGGTGCGGAACTGCCAATATTATTTGCTCCTCTCATTCTAATAGTAGAACCACCTCTGCCTCTTCCTCTGCCTCTAGTGACACCAACTTGGAATGGAGTATTTGGGTTATATTTTGATGCTATTTTTGTTGCAAAGTTTTCAAGAGCATCGGACATTGTTATATTATTAGAAGCATTATCGGTCGCAGTGGCAATAATTTTGATTTTTAATTCAAAAAACTCTATTGGGATCTTTAGTAATTGAAAAATTGAATTACCAGAATGAGAACCTGTAATTAATTGGAAATCTAAGGAGCCAATGATTTTCATTAATATGAGTTGGAAATATAGAAAATTCTTTTAATATTATTTCAGTAACCTCTAGTAATACCACCGCCTCTAGCAACACCATTTCTACCTCTATCTCCGGCTGTACCATTATCTTCATCTTGGCCTGTACCATCTTCATCCTCAGCTGTAACTTCACCTTCATTAGGATTATTCTCTTCACTATGAGAAGTTTTGTGCATTTCTCTCCAGTTAGTTGTTGATATATTACCTAAATGATTAACTAGACATGAAGGTCCACAATAATAAGTGGAATTAAAATATTCAGAGAATATATAAAAATGTTGACCAACATAATTAGTACACCCACCTCTTTTTCGCAATCCATGAAAACATAAATCTGGTGAATTCATGTCTAAATTAGAAAAAGAGTCAATTCCAGCCCTATCAAATGCTTCTTTAAAAATTTTAACTAATCTATTAGTTTGCACAAAATCTTTAAAGTGCTTACCATATTCTGATATTTGAATTGGCAATTGAT
>NW_003519586.1:5985-48732 GCF_000190715.1 Dictyostelium purpureum | reverse complement strand
AGTAAAAAATTAAAAAATTAAAAAAAATTAATCGTAGTGTCATTATTCATTCTAATCAATTATTTGATGAAAGAAATACTTTTTCCCTGGCCAGGTAAATATTTTGGAACATCAAATGATTTTAGATGGAATAGACTTAATAGTATTCTGGAATCACATAATTAACAATCAACAGAAATTGTTTAATTAATTTTTCCTTTCAAAAAAAAGTAAATAAAGTTTTTTTTTTTAAATTTATTAAATTAAAAATAATTTTTTCTTTAAAAATTTTTATAATGTATATGTATATATTTTATAAAAAATATACATATAATTATTTATTTTTTTTTAATATAAAAAATATAAATTTTTATTTTAATTTTTTTTTTTAAAAAATAATCTTTATTATATTTAAGATTATTTTTTATAAATTATATTTAAGTTATTTGGAGAACTTGGTTCATTTTTTAATTTTTATAGATCTCTTAAAATATTTTTAAAAGTTTGTTTGAAAGTGTTGTTTGCATTCAGCCTTTAATTTTTTTAAATTTCAAAATTTTATTTTTTTTTAATTTTTTATTTTTTAAAGCAAATTTATTATTTTAAATTGAATGTGTTAAAAAATTAATAAAAAAACAAATCAAAAAAAATATTTAACCAATAGATTCATTAAAGAGCTTTTCCGATTAGACAAATTATTAAAAAGTGGAATCAATAGAGAAAAGTGGTTTAGGTACAACTAAAGCAATGGTATCATCTTGTGGAAGTCAAGATTTATTCTATCCGATCAATGAATGAAAATTATAATCGGTTCTTTAAAACATCAAATATTATTTAAATCAAAACTAAATGGCCACAAGAAGATTGATGGACATTAATGCCTCTTGCTTTTTATTTGATGGTCAAAATCTTTTTTGTTTAGAAAGAAGTATGCTCTCTGTAAACTAAATGAATATTGCATCAAATCAATCTTATTTAGTTAGAGAAGAATCAAAATACCAAACTCGTTTACTCAAATATTTAGATCAACAGAAAAAATCAACGAAATTTTTATATTAAACAATTGTAAATAATAAAGAATTTAATCCAAGTTCAAATAAAGTTGGTTTTTCATTACTATACTCTGCAAAACTATCAAACAAAGCTTGTCAATCCTTAACCGGAACAGAAATAAATTAAAAAATAATAAACAATAATTTATGCATTTTTGTATCATAACATTTTTGAATAACTTTTTATTATAAATCTTTAGGTGAAAAAATAATTAGATATAAATTTATTATTTACGAAGACAGAAAGCAATAATGTAAAAGATAAATATTGGAGTAATTTTATCTTTAACTTCGATATCTAACATCATACCCATTGATTTGCTATTACCAAGAGTTAAAATAGTTTTTGAATTGAGTCCAATATTTGTTTGGAAAGTTTTACCTTGGACTGAGGTGAGATGGTTTAGTGAAAATGAATATTTGGAGTTGAGATAATCAAAGGTAAATGACTGAAGTGGTGACATTGAGTTAAAGCATGTAATAATAAAATCATTTGTATTAAAAAAAGAATTTGGATTGGACTTTCTGTAAACTGTAAGGGTATTATGGGGTCTTTCTGAGTATACAGCTCTAGCGGCTTGAAATAAACCATTGGATGAGTTTGGAGGATCTCTGAAACGAACCAATGGATGAAAGTTATTAAACCAAAGAATATATTCTTTGTTATCATGAGCTGACATACTAAATGATGTTTTGATATGGAATAATTCTATATCTTTGCCATTGTATTTTGAAAAATAACGAATAACTGGTTCAAAGCCTCCTTTTGAAATTCTTGTATTAAAAAATTGTTGAGCTAAAAAGAAATATGGAACACCAACAGGATCTCTAAATTTGACAAGATTTGGTAAATATTTGAAAGATTGTGAAAATGAATCTTTTGTTAATAAATTACACTTCATGTAATCAATTCTTTCCAATTGTGAAGATATGTTGAAGATTTGTATTAATGTGTCGTTATCAATTGATGGTGGAAAAGCAATTTTCTTGATTTTTTTGTTCTTTTCCAAAAGAGCGAGTACACAACTACTTTCAATTCCAGTACAACCACCAATATCTAAAACCTGTAAATTTTCGGCAACCTCAGTAATTTTATTGATGGTAACTTGAGTAATCTCTTGAATTTCATAAAGCTTAAGTTTAATAAGATTTGGTGTAATAATAGTAACTAAATAATCATCAAGGATACCTTTTGAATAACCAAAGTTGATATGAGTAAGATTTGAGCAGAATTTAATGTCGCTAAAAAGATTGGGGATGTTATCGACATTGGATTCTCTGAGATAAAGCTTATTAGCAGATGGGAAAACTGAAAATAAAACTTTAATATTATCAGAGGATGAATGCTCTTTGAGATGAAGAGTTGATAATTGAATATTTTCAAAAAAGTATCTATCCTCTGGTAATACACTGATGTTATTTGGAATGATGAGTTTTCCTTTTTTTTCGACCATAGTTGCAAAAGCTTTCTTAACCATTATTTTGATTTTTGGAATATTCTTTGAAGATTCGTAAACAACCCATGGATTATAATTGACAACTGGTTCAATCTTTTCAATAATGCTATCAACAATACCATGAGAAAGTGCCTTAACAATTTCTGCTGAAACTTTTTCTGTTGAAAAAATTGGATTTTTTTCTTGAGTATTTAATAAGAAAACTGCATAATTAACATGACCCTTTTGATAGTTTTCGTCAATTAAAAATATATCTCTAAAATAAATGAAAATTATTTAATTGTTAGTTATTGAAAAAATGTTTAATTTGTGTTTTGATTTATATAATTTTTACTTACTCATATGCTTGATTAACTTTTTCAAAATCACTTTTTGAATATGAATTCATTCTAGTATACAATTTAGCTAAAAGATAAGTTGGATAAGCTTTTGATGGCGATAATTCAATACAATCTTTTATTAATGCTTCAATTCTTTCTAAATGCTCTGGTGTAATCCTTTCATATAATAAATATGAAATATTGGATTTTACTCGGTGAATTTTTGATTGTAATAAAAGATTTTGATCAATTCTAAGATTTTCTAACTGTTGGAAAGTTTTATCTGCCTCTAAATATTTCTTTGCTTTATCTGTGTTGTTAATAGTAATAAAAATAATAATAATTAATAAAAAATGATATGATAGTTTTAAAATTAATAATATAATTAAACTTACCACCGTTATATTCTTGATATTTTGCAATTAAACGAATAACATTACCCATTTGGAAAATAGAGTTATAATTTGTACTCATAGAATGGAGAGACTCTTCTAGTCGAGTTTGTGAAATTGTTAATAGTCTTGTCTTTGATGAATGGCTTAAACCACGACCCATTGATTTATAGTAAAGACTCATACCATCAGCATAATCGATGATATTTAATCTGGTGATTAAAGTTTTGATCTCGATAATATCTGGGTCAACGAAAACAAATGATTTTGGACTTTCTTTAAATTGGGCTTTGGATACTTTTGAAAGAACTAAACCAATTGATTTGCAGAATTTGGTTAAAATCTTATAACGAATAGATTTATTTTCTAACATCTCTTTGAGTATTTCTGTTGAGTGTTGTTCTATTTTGTATTTATTTGTTTTTTGTTTGCCGACAAAGCCATTAACAAACTCGATTTTTTCTTCTGTAACCCTCATTACCTTTCGACCATCTGGACTATCTGGACCTAGAACATTTTTAGAACCATCTTCTGCTGTTTCAAATTCACCCAAACCACGATTATGGAAAATATTAAGGAATTTCTTTTGCATTTTTTCAAAAACTATTTTAGTCCAAAATACTTCGGTTTGACCTGTGTATTCATCAAAAACTAAATTTAAGAAGTTTAATAATAAATCTAGGAAAAAAAAAATTAGTATTTATTTTTAATTTAAAAAAAAATAATAAAATTAATAAAAAAGCGACTTACTTCTATATGGATAGTCCGATGGCAAATGAGTTTTTTTCATTTCTCTTCTTAATAATTCTCTTGCCAAACTTTTAAGGGTTCTGACTATAGCTTCTGCAGTAAGGAAATCTTTTAATATATCGGATCTAACATAACTACGTACTTCACCTAAATATCTTAAATTAATACCCTCAAGATGGAAATGTTTTGAAATATTTTTGTAGTGGTTGAAGTAATGGTCAGTATTGATAGTGGTACTAAAGGACTCATTTTTTAAATAAGTATTTTCGAGATTAAAAGCGAAATTTGGAATGATTATATTAATGAGTTCGTCATAACATTCTTTAACTTCAGAGTTGTGAATATCGATTTCAATATTTGCCATTGGCGAAAAAGCGTCACTACATAAAGGCTTGTGGAACTTTCTTACAAGTTCCAAACGTAAAAGTTTATAGAGATAAGAGCCACGATGTCTAACTGGTTCGGGTGGGGAGAGTCTAGCAAAATCGAGTAAATAGAATCTATTATCAGCACCAATGTGACCTTCGATATCAATTGGACCATAAATTGACTTAATATCACCTGATGAATCTTGAACCATGTGCGATTTTAAGTTTACAATTTTAGATGCATTGCCAAAGAGATGATTGAAAATATTATTACTTGTATGAACAGTTTGACCAGCATCACATGAGCCATAAATTAATGATTTCTTTGAAATTGGCAATAAACTCATTGCCATAAGACGGAAACCTCTGTAATCGATATATGCCATTAATGGTACATGTAAACCCTTAATACCACAATTTAAGAATGATGTACAGCCATTGAGTTCGTGAGCTGCTGTTTTCATTGCATTTTCATCGCTACCATAAAGACCAAAAGTTTCATTTTCCAAAGCGAATTTAAAGAGAATACCTTGAACAATATATTTTTCACCACCTGCGATACCACCCACACTAACTGGTTTAATAGTTTTAAGTTCGTTGGACAAAAAGTTTTCGGAAATAATAATTCTACCATAAGTTTCAGCTGCATAAACAAAATCGTGTTCTAGTGATGATAATCTTTCAAATTTTTCCAAACAATCATCCATTTCCAATAATCTTTGAAACTCTGAATTCCATGATGTTATTGAAATATTTTCTAATCTAATTTTGCTTGAACTGGCATTCGAAATTGCAGATGCAGATGACTGAACAATAGTTCTTGAAGAAAAGCCTTCGGTAAGACCTTTGTTTGTAAGGAACTTTGGATGTGAGTAGGATGAGGTAAATGTAGAATGATTACTAATATATGGGTTTGATAATAAATTATCCTCCTCCTCTTCGACATAGCCACTACCTGGTTCCTCGTTTTGCTCTGATTTTTCTAAAAGTTTATTTGGTACATGGATTTCATGTTCATCTTCTTTGCCCAATCTTGATTTATACCTAATAAGATTTTCTAAAAGACAAAGATCCTCTTCACCAATATCTCTTTCGATATAATCTTTCTTTGTAGTTGTACTATTGGATGTCTCTTCTCCTTCTTCTGAATATTCATCACTGTAATCATTATAGTTTTCACCATTTTCACTATATACATTATATACACTATAAGATTTTGAAGCACTATATGATGAACTATAATTTGATGTTGCTGCATAATTATTACCACTATTTTCTAATAAACTATTACTATTATTGCTTGTTTGTGCATTATAAGAATTATATGGTGATGAACTATAATTATTTGATGATAATAATGATGATGATGATGATGAAGTATTATTGACCGCTCCAGTACTTGATGAGAGGCTATCAACCAATAAAGAATTAGAAACATTGTCATATCTTGATGATGTTGAATCATTTGACTCGCCAATTGATCTATTACTAGTTGAAACATTATCATATCTTGATGTTAACTCTTTATTGCTACCACCATCACTATTATTAATATTTAATTGATTTTTACCAACATTATCATAACCCAATGATGAAGTTGGTTGTGGCTGTGACTGTGATTGTGGTTGTGGTTGTGGTTGTACATTATCATATCTTGTTGTTGTTGTTGATACTGAAATTTCAGTATTTATTGGTGTTGAGTTTAAAGCGGCTTCGTCAACATTACTTGTAGATTCTGTGACATTATCATATCTATTACTGTTATTATTTGATGGAACAGTATTTTCAACTTTAACAGATACTGTTACTGTGGTAGTGGTGGTAGTGGTAGTATTAATATCACCATCTTTAGATAAACTAACAATACTCTCTTGAGCTGGTGGTTGATTTGGTTGATTTGATTGATTTGGTTGGTTATTATTAGATGAAGGTCTAGCATGTCTTTTAAAACTTCTTTTATTTAAGACAGCCCTTGCTTTATCTTTATCATCCCAATAAGCAAAAATTTCATTAAATTTAGCCATTGAAAAATATTTATATAGTTGAATTAATAATAAATATTTTAGGCTCTTTTATCTGTATATATATGAAAAAAAATATTAGTTTTTATTTTCATTTTCAATTTTAATTTGTAGATTTTGTTAATTTACTCTAAATTAAAAAAAAATATGAAATGAAAGAGTATAGATAAATATTAAAAATAATTAAGAAAAATGCAAAGATTAGCAACTGTTAAAAATAAAAATAAAAAAAAATAAAAAAAGTATTTATTTTATCCGTATACCATCAAAATAAAATAATAAAGAAAAATTATCTAGAAATATTATAGAAAGTTTTTTATAAATATAAAAAATATAATAAAAAATTTTTAAAAAATAATTCAAAAAAAAAATAATTAGATTTTTAAAAATATCAAAAAAAAAAAAAATTGCGATTAAAAGGGGTTATTTAAAAAAAAAAAAATAAAATTAAAATAAACCATAACTGTTTTTCAATCATATAAAAAAAATTTGTTAATCATATTGCTACTTTTGATAAAATTAATTACTTTTTGTTTTAGTGGGAAATTGCAATAAATTTATATTTGTTAAAGAACCATGTTTGATATCTTTGATTAATAAATGCTTTGATCTTTTTAAATACTTTATATTTATAAATAAAGTCTATTTATTTATTTTCATGATAATTATTATTTGAACAAGATGGTGAATAACTCACGTAATTATTGTTTTAATAAAAAAATAAATAAAAAATAAAAAATAAATTAAAATTAAAAAAAAATAATTTAAAATAATTTTTTTTCATTTTTTTTATTTTTTTTTTTTTTATTATTTTTTATAATTTTTTTTTAGTTTTTTAATTTTAAACATTTTAAAATTATTTAATTTATACATAAAATCAGAAAATGAAATTAGTCAATATCGCAAATACATTATTAATCAGAGGTGCTAGAAAGCATGTTCCATTAATTTGTTTCCCAGATAGACGTAAATATCTTTGAAATAAAAAAAATAAAAAAAAAAACTAAATTTCGATTTGATCTGTTTTTTAATTATTGTACTAACTTTATCGTTATTTACTTTTGAATCAATGGATATGTTTAAAAATTATTTTAGGTGGTCTTAAACAACAACCAAAACAAACTGTTGCATCAGCTCCACCAGCTCAATCACCAAAATTAAACAAAAATGCAAATTATATAGATTTTACCAAAGCACCAAAAAGATTACCAATGAGAAAAGACGAAATGGAACTTGTTATTGTAAATATAATTTTGTAGAAATTTAAAAAACAAAAAACAAAACAAAAATACTAATCTTAAACTTTTTTTTTAAAAAATTTCAGAGTGGAGGTGCCTATTAAATATAAATACAGAAAAATAAACAAAATAAAAACAATTATAAATATTATTTAAAACAGAGATAATAAAGCTTTTTTAAAAACCGATTCGAATTATATAAACAAAAAAAAAAACTTTTTTCATTTTAAATTATTTATATAAATTTATATAAATTGAACAAAATTAAATGTATATTTATTGGATTTTTATTTAAGAATGAAAACCAAATACTTTGATACTAGTATCTTTGTTGTTTTCATTAATTTCAGGAGCATATGCTAAAACTGGTAATGTTGGATGCCATTTTAATGATGCCTAAAGTAAAAAGATTAAAATTAGATAATTATAATTGGATGGTAGGTAAATAGTAACAAAAATACATACAGTACCAGGGCAATCGATTGAAAATATAGATTGACCACTTTCAACATGAGACTATTGTTTAATAAAGGTGATGATAATTAGTATTTAACAATATATTTTATTAGTGTTATGAAAATACTTACAATATCAATAATTGCTTCTTCGGATGCCGATGCAATAAATTGACCATCAAAACTAAATGATACAGATCTACAAGGAAAAGAGAGTTTTGTAAAAGTTTTAATACACATCATATCTTCTATATCCCAAAGGGAGACGATTGAATCTGCGGAGCCAGCTGCAAAATATCTACCTGTAGGATCGAAATCTAAACAATAAACTATATTAGTATGACCACTAAGAGTCTTTAAGTGTTTGACAACCTCTTGTTTAACTGTTGACGATCTTGGAGTGAATTTATAAACCTCGACATTGCCAGCACCATTGGTCATGAACATTAATTGACCCTTGTTATCCCATGTTACTTCATTTAATTCTTCACCATTAAATTTATAGTTCTTTAAAATTTTCATTGTATTTACATCGATTAAACTTACATGATCGTCACGTGTGCATGAAAGCATATATGAACCATCTGGATACCAACGTACGTCAATGTTTTCACCGTTTGTGACTATGGTTGATGTGCATTTACCTGTTCTTACATCCCATACCTTTACTGTTTTATCTGAACTAGCTGTTGCTAATACATCAGGATGTTTTGGGCTCCAACTTAATTTTTCGATTGATCCTTCATGACCTTTTAATTCTATTTCCTTATCTTTATTACGAGATGATGATGATGAAGAAGAAGAAGAAGATGATGAACCACTAGAATTTATATCAAAACTCCAAACTTTTGCTGTACCATCAGCGCTACCACATGCTAATTTTGTACCATCACAATTCCATGATAAAGAGGTTGGCTAAAAGAAAAAAAAAAAAAAAAGAATTTTGGTCAGTATAAATATTTATTATTATAATTTATTTCTTATATAACTATAATATTACTTTTTTCTTTAAACCTGAAAAATCTCTAGTTGAACACTCTGAAAAGTATCTTGATGCTAAATCTATACTATAAATTATTAAGTAATGGTGGTTTGTTAGTTAAAATAAAAGGAATGGTGGTTTTTTAAAAAATAGTGATGTATACTTTTTAGAATCAAATAATGTATATGGAGTATTTGTTTTCGGTATATTTTGTTCTTTATCTCTTGCATCTTTCTCTTTTTCTTTCTCTTTCTCTTTATCTTTATTTGAGGAACCTATATTTGAAGATATACTTGTGCTTGATGTACCAATACCGCCACTGGTACTACTACTAGTAATACCACCACTTAATCCACTGTGAGATTGTTGTATATTTTGTATATTTCCTGAATGTGGGTGATGAAGCTGTTGTGATTGTTGTTGGAGATGGGGGAATGAGTTTGGTGGATATTGATAATTAAACAATGGATGTTGCATTTGTCCCATATTTGGTAAATAATATCCTCCTCTTTGCTGTATGATATAATGATTTTATTAGTTTCATGTTATATAGTGTATATATTTATTATATTTATCAATTATATGTAATATAATAATGGTGTCTGTGCCCATATCAATTATAATAAATTATAAATGATATTATTTATTATTATTTTTATTATTATTGAATTTACTTACCATTGGCATATATATATTGCTTGAAGGATTTAAACGAGATCCCATTTTTTTATTAAAATTCTTTTTATAGTATACTTATTGGGGAGATTGTGATAGCTGTTGTACTTTTATAATTGCTATTTTATTGGTTGCTATTTTTGTAATAATAAGACTGGATAGGTATTATTTTTAGTTATTTGTTTTGGTCTTTTGGGTTTTTTTATTGGGAATAATGGTGTTTTAACATAAAAAAAGGAATCTTAAAACTGAAGAATTGGAGTGTGTAAATAATAACTAATTATAAAAATAATTATATGGGTGGAGTGGAGGTGGGATATCTGTCAATATATAAATATTACTATAAATAATAATAGATTCAATAAGGAAAACCTAATTTTAGTGTACTGTTTTATGTTGATACTAAATTTGTGTTCCAATGAGGTTGTTATGTTATTATTAACGGTTATTATTATTAATTTTATTATAATAATTACTATTATTAAATTATTTTTGTTAAATCAAAATAAAAAAAATATTTTCAATTTTTGTAATTTGAAAAACGGGTGATTTTAAAAAAAGGTTGTTGATTTTTGTCGTCGTACTATTTAAAGAATAGTGCAAGTAGGAGTAATATTGAACAAAAAATATATAATAATGATAATTTAAAAAAAAAAATTAAAAAATTAAAAAAAATGAAAAAATTTAATATTTTTTTTTTTTTTTAATTTTTTTAATTTTTTTTTTTTTTTAAATTTATTTTTTATTCTATCACAAAAAATCTTTGTTTTTGTAATTTACAAAAAAAAAAAAAAAACTTTGGAGTGTATGAAATGAAAATAATATCATTCATATAAAATATTTCTATCCTTCCAATCAACTGATTTTAAAATATCATGTTTTTTAATTTTTTTTTTTTTTTTTTTTTTTTTATAAAATTTTACAATAACAACAAACAAAAAAAAATACATATCACTTAAAATGGTGGTACAATCAACTTCTCTCTTTAAAAAAAAAAAAAAAAAAAATCAAAAAAAATAAAATTTGAATACATAAAATTTTTACATCAAGACATGGAGGTGTTAGAATTTATTGATGATGTTTTGGGGAAAATTTTTAAAATAGCCCAATAAAATATATTTTTTTTTTTTTTTTTTTATTATATATTATTATATTTTTTCTCTTTTTCAAAAATAATATTTAAATTTACAATCACCTCAATTTTGTATTTTAATAAAATCCTAAATTTTTTTTTTAATTTAAATAAAAAAACTAAAAAAAACTTTTATTTTGTTTTTTTATTTATTTTCAAATCTTGGTATATATACTATTTAATAATAACTCAACATTCTATAACTTTAAACTATATACCAATTCATTTATAAATAAATACCTGTAATATAAATAAAACTATAATAAATAACTCTCACCTGTAACAACAATCCACAAAAATCGAAATTTATATCAATTATTGGAATCAATATAAATAAAATGTATGTTGGAAATGGGTTGTAATTATACCTCATATTTTTTTATATATTTTTTTTTTGTATTTTTGTTGGAAACTTTGGTTTATTTTTATATAATTTTAACCATTGTTATTTCTAATTTTATATTAAGAAATAATCATCACCATTGATAATAAGCAATATATATAAAATCAAATGACTTGATTAAATAAGTTAAGTTGGTGTGGTGTGGTGTGTGTTATTCTTTTTAAAATTTTTATTTTTTTATAATTTTTATTTTTTTTTTTTTTTTAATAAAATTTTGTTATTTTCATTTTCATTTTTTTTTTTTCTTAAAATCATATTAAATTTCAATGTTTATAATAAAAATGATTTATATTAATAAAGATAAAAACAAAAAAATAAAACTATATAATAATGGATTGTAATCACCAAACACTCAAACTTGTATATAAAAATTATGGTTATGTTTTTAAAAATTGTGTACCCTTAAAAAAATGCAATCTGTATGAATATCACATTTAGTATATATTTAGATTTTGTGTGTATAAATGTAAATAATATATTTTTAACTTCAACATACTGGCTATGTGTTGTGTGGTGTCTCTGTGTTATGTCGTTTAGTTATATTTAATTTACCTTTTTAAATGTCGCCTAACAACATAACACACTGACACAACACAACACATAGCCAGTGTTTTTTATATTTTTTGTATGTGTAGATGATATCATAATTTCAAATTATTTCAAATATTGTTGTTCTTTACACACATCACTTTGACACAACACACCACACCACTACCACATTATTCACACACAAGCACACACAAAATCAATTTTTTTTATTTTTTTTATTTTTTTTATTTATTATATAGTAGGGGTAATAAAGAAACATAAAATCTATATATTTCCCCTAAAATAACAGCACATACCCCTCAAATCTATCAAATTGATCAAACCTATAATTGTGTGTGCTTTTTTTTTTTTATTTATTTTTTATTTATTTTTTTTATAATAATAAAAATATTTTAATATATTGTGTGTTGGTTTTTAATGCATTCTTATAAAAAAGAGATTAAATTAAAATTTAATTTATTTTATTTTTTTTATTCAATTATTATTATCATGATTAAGATTCTTTATAATAATTTTATTCAAACAAATAAATTATTCATCATCATCAAAATCATTATCATTATCATCATCATCATCATTATATAATAATAAAAATAATAAAAATTAACACTGCTCTTCTCAACCATTCCAAAATAATTTATCATAAACAAAACAATATTGTGTGTTACTCTTTTTTTTTTTTTATTTATATTTTTTTTATAAATTTTTTCAAACACTTCAAGTCTTTAAAATAAAAAAAATATTTTAATTAAAACAAATATTGGTTAAACATCTTTAAAAACAAAACTGCATCACTTAATACTATTATTTGTCATATATATATATATTAAAATAATAACAAAAATAATAACCACGATAATATTTTTGGGTGTGTATATTTATAAAGTATTTATATATTTTTTTTATATATTTAACTTGTATCCTTTTAGTCTATTTTATATATAATCTATCGATTTATCTATATTAAATTGTTTCTGATTTATTTTAATTAATCTTGATTTTTTTTTTTTTTTTTTTTTTTTTTTTTAAAGTTTTTTTTCAAATTATTATTTTTGTTTAAATAGACCCAAAATAAATATTTATAAATATAAAATAAATATTATAATAACTAACATTTTTTTTTTTTATAAATTTATTTTAAAATAACAAATTAATAATCTCAAAAAAAAAAAAGTTTAAAAATAACCTAAACCCACACAACCCATCGTTATTTTTAAACAATTTTTAATTTTTTTTTTCAAATTAAAAAATCACATGGTTTTAAATATAATAATTTTAGAATTCACATTCAAACATTTTTAAAGTTTTAAATTAAAAAAAAAAAAAAAAAAATATAATTAATAAAATTTACAATTTTTTTTTTTCCTTTTCTAAAAAATAAAATATTTTAACAAAACCAAATAAATTAATAATTAATAATAAATAAATAAATAAATAAATAAATAAATAAAAATGTCCTATACCACCACATCAATTATATTAGCAAGTTCAAATGAAAATCAATCAGTAATAAAATTAAAAAATAATCATGATTCAATTAAAACGACAACAGATAATGATGAAGATATAACTTCAACCACAATAATAATAAACAACGATAGTAATGATAGTATTGATAATAACAATAGTAATAATAATAATAATAATAATGGTAATAATATTTATAAACTTTACTCTGAAATAATGTCAAATGAAAATATTAGTAAAAGAATATTTTATTATATTAAAAAATTCGATAGTAAATTTATTAGTAAAAAATATAAAGATATATTATCACTAGAATGGATGATAATGTACAAGCATTGGGGGTTAATCAAAGATAAAGTAATGAATGGTCAATATATGATAATTTCGTCAGTTTGCAAAAAAGTAATATTTTCAATTCCAGATTTCGAACTATTCAAATTAGTATTTGAAAGATATAACGAATACTTTCCCAAACAGTATCCATCATTAATTGATAATGCAACTTATTATGGAAATCTAGATATGGTTATATATTTACACAATAGAGGATACACAGCTACTCCCTATGCTATTGATAATGCTGCACGTTGGGGAAATTTGGCAATGGTTAAATTTTTAAAAGAGAATAGATCTGAAGGCTGTACCGATAGTGCCATGGAAAATGCAGTAGCCTTTAACGACTTTGAACTTGTTAAATATATTCACCAACAATTATATGAACCATGTACATTGTTTGCCATCGATCACGCCGCTTCAAATGGAAATTTAGAAATTCTACAATATCTTCACAAGAATCTTGGAAATACTCCATCACCCAATGGTGCCAACTCCTCAATGAATAATGGTAATGGTAGTGGTTCAGTTGCTTCACCCAACTCAAAAGAAATTATGACATCAAACACACCTCCATCAACACCAAAACGTTCAAAAGCTTTAGATTTAGCCGCTCAATATGGCCATTTAGAGTGCTTAAAATATTTAATTCAACATAATATCATTCCTCCATCTCATAACGGTAATCGTGAATACCCTTTATTAAGTCCAATAGGTGGTAATATTAGAACCTCAAATGTAACAATGATGCAAGGTGATCCACATCAAGATAATCCATACTATAGTGCCACAAAGCAAGCTATTATTGGTGGCCATTTAGATATTGTTAAATACCTTTTCACTCTATATCAACCAACAACCGTTGAAGTATTTGTACTATCAATTACCAAAGGTCAATTGGATATTTTAAATTTCTATATGGAGCATTTAAAGAATGTAGATTTCGAAACACATTTCAACAACACATACACCGAAGACTATATAGCATCAGCACTACACTATAAAAACCTAGATTTAATCAAAGTTTGTCATAAGGTATTGGGTATAGAAATCACATCAAAGGCATTTGATATTGCTGTCCGTTTTGTCGATAGACCTGACCTTTTGGTATACCTTTTACAAGAGAAACCTTTACCAGATGGTGGTTTTAGTCCAAATCTTTTAGCAGACTGTTGTATTTATAATAATTTAGCCGCTATTAAAGCCCTAGTAATCTTTGGTGGCGAGTCTTTTTACCTTCAACCTCAGTCCTATTGTGCTGGAATGGAAATTGCATCAGCAAGTGGTTTCATTGAAATTGTACAATACCTCAATGAGCTAGATCAATCTCTTTCAATTGGTGCCGCTGTGGATAAAGCATCCATTAATGGTCACTATAACATTGTAAAATATTTAACAGAAAATAGACCAACTGCATCGTGCACCACAGATGCCGTCGACAAAGCAGTTTATAATGGTCATGAGGAAGTTGTCAAATATCTTTTATTAAATAGAACTGAAGGTGCTACAAGCAAAGCATTGAACAATGCCGCTTATTTGGGTGACTTAGATTTGGTTATGTTTTTACACAAAAAAGGTCAACAATGTAGCAAGGCAGCTATCAATGGTGCAGCATCAAACGGCTATTTAGATGTTATCAAATTCCTTCAAAAAAATAGAACTGAGGGTTGCACAGAACAAGCTTTAATTAATGCTATCTCTGGTAATTGTTTAGATACAGTCAAATATATAATCGAGCAATATTGTCCAAGAGATATACAAATTACAGAGGCAACAATGGTAGCAATAGGCGAATCGGGAGATTTAAATACTTTGAAATACTTTAAAGAAATAGTATCAAGAACTGTATCAGTTAATTTAGATTTTAGTCACATTTTAAAACCAGCATTCAACTATGGCTATTTAGATATAATAAAATATTGCTTATCACCATCAGGATCAACCACTCCACGTACTCCCACCTCATCATCATCACCATCATATTCACCTTTCAATATTCCACAATTAACATCTCCATTATTTTTATCTTCTGGCAATTCAAACTCCAGCTCTAGCTCATCCACCCCAGTATCATCACAATCGCCCATTTCATCGCCCATTTTATTATCATCGTCATCATCATTACAACCAGTGCCACAATCATCACAGCAACAACAAGTAACATCACCATTAGCTCTATCATCACAATCATTAAACAGCAGTGGAAACAATATAACCATAAGCAGCAACACCCCATCAACTACAGGCAGCAACAATGTCCTAAACAATATTATTATAAATAACACACTATCAACATTATTACAATCACCCTTACAACTACCATTAACGAAAGATTTAATTCAAATCTCCTATTCAAGAGGTCACAGTCATATTTTAGAATACTTTTTAGAATATCACCCAAAACCTTTACAAAAATATTTATCTGGTTTGGATCTATCTCCAAGAAGAAGAATTTTAAAATATGATGAATATCATTTACTATCTTATTTAAAAACTTTAAATACAAAACTAAATACAAAATCAAAACCAACAATCTCAATTTTATCAAAAATTTTACCAATTAGAAATAAGAAATAATAAAATTATTTTTTATAAGAAATAAATAAAAGATTAATTTCTTTTAACATTAATAAATAAAATTCAACAATTTTCTTAAAAACTCCCGAATTTCAAATAAAAAAATAACCAATATGATTTACTCATATTAAATTTTCAGTGTTTATTTTTTAAAAAATTTCATTTTACATTATCAAAATATAATAAATGTTTGTTCTGAATATATAAAATTATTATTTTAATTAGAGTTCTAAATAAAAGTGGTAATAATTTAATATTTTGTTTTTAGAATTAGATTTTATTTTTTTTAAAAATTTTATGATGATTCGGAGCGTTCGGTTTTGCTGATTTTTTTTTTAAAAATTTTTTTTTTTTTTTAATTTTGCTGTCTTGCACCAGCTTGAACAGTTTTTTTTTAAAAAATAATTATTTTTACAGTTTTTTTTATAAAAAAACTCAATTGCACCCAATTGTACCTACAGTTTTTTTTTTAAAAAAATAATTATTTTTACATCCAAAATTAATATGATAAATGGTAATTTTAATTTTGGGAATCAAAATTTTTCTAAGTCTTTTTTTTACATATAAAATTAATATGGAAAATGATAATTTTTCTAAGTCTTTTTACATATTAATTTTTATATGGGAAATCGAAATTTTTCTAAGTCTTTTTTACATATAAAAATTAATATTTTATTTTTCGATTAATAAAAATATTAAAAATATATAAATAAATAAAGATTTTATATTCAATTTGAAGATCAACAATTGCTTTATTTTTCTATAATTTTTTTGTAAAAAATAAATAATATAATTTTCTTTTTTTTTTTATTTAAAGTAATAAACCAACTATGAATACCAATAGCAATGAAAGCATAGAACACATTGTTCTATTGGATGAGCTTGGGTATGAAATTTCATATTGAATATAATATTTCATCTCTACTTTAGGGTTGCAACTAAAGTAATCATAAATAGTTTCAAAGTTAATAACGGTATAATTATAAACACAATATTTTTCACATCCTTTTATTGCGTTTCTAAAACTGCACTCTCCAATATCTTTATAAACACTATAGCAAACTTTCCCACCACCTATAAAAATGAAATTTTTAATTATTTTATTATTAAAAAATAAAAAAAAATACACAACTTACCCATATATTGAAAAGTGTTATTATTAACTGTACGACTATCAGCGAAATAATCACCCATATTCATATCACCTTTGAACAAAATATAACATGGCTCATAACCTGGATGGTCGTAATACTTTTCACATCTTGTAATTTTTACATATTGGTTAAAGGGAGCGGTGGTTACATTATTTCCAGATGGAAACCCACAATCTTCCGCAATTGAATAATTTACTAAAAATAATAAAAATAATAAGAATTTCATTATGTAATATATTTTAAAAATTTGAAATATAATTGATTTTTGTGGGTTTTTATTTTTTAAATAATTGTAAAAAAAAAAATTAATTTTTAAAATTTGCTATACTTAAAAAAAATATCTTTATGAATATAATTATTTGAAAATAAAAAAAAAAAAAAAGATATTTTTTTTTGTTTTATATTTTTTTGAATTTACCACCCTCCTATAATATCAAATACAAGGTTTAAAACCAATTGCATTAAAGTAATCAAAAAAAAAATAAAAAATTAATAATAATCAACAATTATTTTAATTTATCAAAAAATAAATTTTTAAAAAAAAATAAAAAAATAAAAAATAATAAAAACTTTTTATTTTTCGAATTTTACAAAAACATAAACATTTCATATAAATTTTATTTTATTTAATAATTTGATCTTAATACCTTACAGTTATTTGCGATTCGCCCAGTGTTTTTTTTTTTTTTTTTTTAAAATTGAAGATAATTAAAAGCAAATGCTTTAAATTTTTTTTTTTTTTTTTTTTTTTTTTTTAAAAGTGAAGATAATTAAAAGCAAATGCAGTATTTTATAATATTTTATTTATAAATATTTCTAGGTGCATTGGTTTTTTTGGTAATTTCTGAAACTGTTAACAGTGTTTTGGTGATGGTGGACATGGGGTATAGTGTTTTGGTGGTGATGGTGGACATGGTCTGAAATTTGGTTGTTTACATTTTGGTGAATTGTGTATGAACTATAAATTAATCAGTAAAATTTTATTTAATGTTTTTTTATAAAGTTTTTAAAGAAAATATTCTAAACTGTTGATATTTGGTAAAGATTTGATGCTGATGAAGTATGCTCTTGCTATTCTTCTTTTGAATTTTCTATATTCTTCATTGATGTTGCTAATTGTTTGTGGTTGTTTAGCTTGTCTTTCCTTGATGTTTTTTAAACCTTTTAAGTATTCTAAAGTAGCTAGTTTAGTCCATTTTGAGGTTAGATTCTTATAATCGAGTTCTTTTATTGTATTTTCTTGATCGTCATATAATTCTTTACATAACCAAATCCAAACTTAATGAAATACCAGGGCTATGGCATTTCTATAAGGGAAACATCTAGTTAAGTCGAAATCTATTGCTTTATAGTTCCATTGGAAGTGTGATTTGTGAAATCTGGTGTTGCTGTAATCCATATTTATTTCTCCATCGGATTTGCGACCTTCTGGGGATTTTGTATGTTATTGTTTATTAATTATTTATTTATACTTTTTTTTTTTTTTTTTTTTTTTTTTTTTAAAAGTGAAGATAATAAAAAGCAATGCTTTTAATTAATCAGTAAAATTTTATTTAATGTTTTTTTATAAAGTATTTAAAGAAAATATTCTAAACTGTTGATATTTGGTAAAGATTTGATGCTGATGAAGTATGCTCTTGCTATTTTTCTTTTGAATTTTCTATATTCTTCATTGATGTTGCTAATTGTTTGTGGTTGTTTAGCTTGTCTTTCCTTGATGTTTTTTAAACCTTTTAAGTATTCTAAAGTAGCTAGTTTAGTCCATTTTGAGGTTAGATTCTTATAATCGAGTTCTTTTATTGTATTTTCTTGATCGTCATATAATTCTTTACATAACCAAATCCAAACATGATGAAATACCAGGGCTATGGCATTTCTATAAGCGAAACATCTAGTTAAGTCGAAATCTATTTCTTTATAGTTCCATTGGAAGTGTGATTTGTGGAATCTGGTGTTGTTGTAATCCATATTTATTTCTCCATCGGATTTGCGACCTTCTGGGATTTTGTATGATTTATACTTTAAAGTTCATTTACATTACTATTACTCTCATTCGAGCATCACAATGCTACCCCTTAACTTTCTTTATTAACGTCTCCGAAAAGATAAAAACCAAAAAAAGACTCCCCGTCCGGGAATTGAACCCGGGCCTTTCGCGTGACAGGCGAAAATCCTCACCACTAGACCAACGGGGAAGAGCTACAAAAATCAATTTTAGGTAAAGAAACCCGTTTTTCTATATGAGTTTGAATATTATTTTTTTAACCCTTTTCTACGATCGCCATAACTATTGGTGGTTGGCAATTAATACAAAACAATCACCTATAAAAATATGTGGGTTTTCTCACACAAAATATTTTTTATTGTTTTAATTTTATTATAGTAATTAATTTTTTTTTATAATTTATAACATTATCTATTTGATTTAAATAAACATAAAAGTTTTAAAGTTTTATTCTATTAGATATTTTTTTTAATTTTATAAAAAAAAATAAAATATATACTCTTGTATTACTTGATTTATTAAAAAATTAATATGTGCCCCACTTCCCATACCCCAAATACTAAAAAATATAAAAATATAATTAAATATTTGATTTTTTTTTTTTTAAAATTTTTTTAAATTTTATTTTTTTTTTTATTTTTTTTTTTTTTTTTTTTTTTTTTTTTTTTTTATAATTTTTTTTAAGAGGAATTATTATTAGAGGTTTTTGATATTTTACTTGGTTGGAATAGATAAATTTTATCTTGATGAGTGTTTGCTCCTTCTGCAGGATCATATCTTTGCTGTAACACTTTCTCATCATTTTTGTTAAAATTAAGGACTGCATTACTCTTTGGTGATTGAATGAAATCATTCATAACAGTAGTATCAAAACATTCCCAATAGTTATCACTTGTGGTAGTGGTAGTAGTGGTGGAATTTTGTGATTGTTGAGTATTTAAAAAAAGATCATTCTGTGATTGTAATAGGGAAGTATCTAAACGGTCACCAGCTAAAGGAGTTTGTGGTTGAGAAGTCTCATAATCATATGATTGTTGGAAGTTAAAATTATCTTGACGATTCTCTAAACTATTATTAGGTTGAGGATTCTCTGAACTATTATTAAGCAATGGTTTAGAGGTTTTACTTTCCTGTGAAGCATCTAACAATTTTATTTTAATTATATATTAATAAACAATAAACAATTTAAATTTTATAATTTATTACTTACACCATTTATTCATTTTTATATGTGAATGTTGCTTATTATTTTATTTATTGTGACTAATAAAAAAAATTTTGTTGTAAAAAAAAAATTATAATTTTTTTTATAAAATTTTTTTTATAAAAATTTTAAAGTTTTTTTATTTGATTTTTTGATAAAATAACTTAATTGATTTTTCCCTATTAACTATTATCATAAATAAAATATGATTTGCCTTTAATAATTTTTATATGAATAACATTACCGTAATTACATTAATTTTTAAAAATAAATTGTAAAAAGGAGTGTGTAAAATAAAAAAATATATGTTTTTTTACCACTATTTTATTTAAATTTTTTTTTTATCATTAATTTAATAGCATTACCTTTTTTTTTTTAAAAAAAAATATAAACATATAAATAATGAACACAATCAATATAATTAAAAATACCAAATATTTGTTAATCCTTTTGTTTGATATTATTTAATTAAATTTTTAAAACATCAAAAATTAATAACCCCCAAAATATAAAACAGTTAAAACAGATAAATTTTTACCCCATAGTGGTTATAAAAATAGGAGAAAAGTTAAATTAAAGCTTGCTAAGTGCAAATTCACCAATACCCAATAAATTTTTAGGGGTAGTCAAATTATTTAGTAAAGAACAAATGAATGCTTTGATGGATCAAAAGATTGAAGCTGCACTTGATAAAGTTTTTAATGCAATTATCGACTCTGAGGTTTTAGCTTTAATTAATTCTGGTAATAATTTTTCAGATGCAGTCAATTTATGGGCAGAAAGAAATGGTCAAAAAGTTTCGAATGTACCAAAGAAAAAAAGTAAATTTGCCATGGAAATTCAAGATTTAGATGATGATGTAATTAAAGAACTATGCAGAACTCAATATCAAATATTCACTGGTGATGCTGAAAGATGCATAAGCCTATTATCTGATGATAGATTTAATGAATACTCATTAAATTCCCTTGTATTTGCAATGGCACACTATGTTTCTGGTCAATTGGAATGTATTGCCAATGGTATCACATGGGGTTTTCCAGAGGGTTATATTGAAGGGTAAGTCATTTTTATTTTATATAAATAAAGAAACCTATAGTATACTAATTTTTTATACAAACCTTTATAGAAATGGAGGAAGTGTTGTTGGTGTAAAGACAAAACTTCATGAAAGAATCAACAAGTTCCATATGGATTTCAAAAAGGCTATAATAAAGTATTAAAAAAGGGTGCTCATCCTGGAGATGGAAATATGTGGAGAATTGTGGCCGCTGCAGGTTTAGTTAACTATTCGGGATAAAAGATTATATGAATATCCAGTTGTCAAATCTCCAACTTTTGAAATTGTAATGAAAGAATTTCAAAAAACTTATGTTCCCTGGACATCTTCGTAATAAGGCAACAACTAAGGATGATAATATTAGAGATCATGTAACATCCCAATATCAAATTACCACTTTACCTAATCAAGGTCGTAATCAGTTATTATTATTCACCTATAATTTTACTACCCCTCCATGTAAAAAATTCATGACGAAACTTCATCTTGTTGCATTCGGTTCCAATCAGTATACTATATCAACAGAATTGACAAATTGGTCTATTTTTTCAATAGCAACCAATCAATTAACAAATAACTGCCCAACTATGGAAGTAATTAGAACAAGTATAGCTCATGGTGGCCAAGTTCCTTCTGATATAAAGTATGGAATTCACCCACTGTAAAAGATTGGGTGATCTTCTATCTGGAAAACATATAAACAACCAAAACAAACAAACAAATAATAAATAATAAAATACCTTATAATGAGACTTTTTGGGTTAAAACTATCTTTATTGATAATATTGATAATATTAATAATAATAATGATAATGATATAATGATCTTTATTTATGAATTTTTATAAAATAAAAATTTCGGTTAAAAGAAATTTTTATGAAACACGTTGCAAGAAGCCATCGTATTACTTTTTTATGGGAAAAGCTTTATAGGCTAAAAAACCCAATTATATATATATATATTATATATTAATTATTATATAATTAATATGTGAGTGTCTAACATCCACACACATATACTTTTGAATCACCTCGTACATCATTTGAATTTAAGATATTCAGTACTCATACCTCAGGCAAACAATCTGATCATCTTCACATAGATGATATAGATTTTACTCTATTGGAATAGATACATCTCCTTTACATTAAATTTTAATTTATAATAATTAAAATAAATAATAAATAAATAAAATTAAAAATAAAGAATAAACTCTTGAATATTGGTGGAATACCTAACAATATCTTCAGCTATGATATCATATTATTCAGGTGGTGTTATATTTTAGTAATTTATGTTTTGATAGATGTATATGATACCTAGTCCTTGAATCAATATTGCCACCTAAATTTGTTTTTATTTCCCTTTCACCTCGAACCACTTTTTTTTTTTTTATATGTAATTTTTTATTTTTTTGCACATAAAAAAAAAAAAGTTCGAGGTGTTAGAATGTTGATAGTTTCTTTCAGTCTGAATCGATAAGCATGCTAATTTAAATAGATTCTATAACAGTCGCTAAATCATCTGAAGTTGATATAAGTTTTCTGTCCAATAGGAAATCGTATGATAAAATGTGCGTATTAGTCTTTTGGAGAGTAAGGTAGTTTATTTCAAGAAAATAGAAGACGCCTACATATAAATTTTATTGTGGAACAATCGAAAAATCATATTTTTATGAATGGAAGTTACAATAATTTAATAATTATTATATCTTCCCAGGCTTATGAAACTAATTTTTAAAAGAACTATGATCAAGACAAGTGTTAGAAACGGTGGGATTAATTTAATATTTTAATATTAACAGCAAAGATAATTATTATAATAAAAATAATAAAAATAAAAATAATTATAATAATAATAATAATAATAATAATAATAATAATAATAATAATAATAATAATAATAATAATAATAATAATTTTTTCTATAAATAATTAAAATTTTTTATTAAAAAAATTCAATTTTTATTTCTATTAATTATTTTTATCGGTAAATTCGCTATTATTTGTTAATAGTTTCATATTCATCTTCTTCTATATATTTCATAAATATAATATAGTGGACCATATTTGATAATGTAAACACTGATATTTGACTATAAAAACCTGATTATACACTTATAATTGACTATACACACTTGTTAACTGTTTTCAACTTTATCGAAATCATAAATTGAAATACTGAATTAAACGATATAGCTAATAATTTAGTTTTCTTCGGTTTCATAGAAACATTGAAAAAATTTATTAAACTATTAATTTTATCGCTTTCTATTTCAATATGAATCAATATCCATATGGTTAACAAGGTGAGGAACGAATCTATCTTGATATTATAACATACTTGATTCTATACTATGGCTATTTACACTATCCATTCAAAGCTGATTATTATTTCACTAATATTATTTATATTATTATATTTGTCTTTGAATGATGATTATTATTTATACTAATTTATATGTTTATATTATTTGTATTATTACATGTTACCTTCCCCTGGTCTTAATGTCTTTCGACTTCATTATTATAATTTTTATCCTTTATATTCTTCAATAATGAATCTTCCATATTGATCGTTATATTCTATTAATAAACGATCTTGATAATTATTTTCTTCATATCCTTCGTGTTTAGTTACTTTGAAATTTTCAAAGACAGGACTTTTACTTTTTTCTTCTGTTGGGCCATCTTCGCTGTTACTTTCAATGTCTGATAATTCGTTATATATTTCATTGTCAGATAAAATATTACCTCCTTAAATATCTGAGGAATCACTTAATGCCTCAGTGTCTGATAAATTTTTATATCCTTCATTATCTGAGGAATCACTATATCCCTCAGTGTCTGGTAAATTATTGGATCCTTCATTATCTGAGGAATCACTATATACCTCAGTGTTTGATAAATTATTACCTCCTTTATTATCTGAGGAATCACTATATCCCTCGGTGCCTGATAGATTATTTGATCCTTCACTATCTGAGGAATCACAATTTTCTTCGTTTCTTGATAAACTACTATATTCTTTCTTGTCGAAGAAACTGTCCTCATCACTATAATCATTTTGATGAAGGTGAATGTGGAGGTGTTGATGAATGTGAAGGTGATAGTGGACGTGGACGTGTGTGTTAGAATTACCATTGGAATATTCTGATTCTTTAAATTTTTCATTATTTAAAGATAAAATTTTGTCCCTATCTTCTGTTTTAATATTTATTTCATCTTGTTCCGATGAACTAATATTTATTGGTGATAATGAAGGTGGTGAAGGTGATGAAGGTGATGAAGATGGTAAAGATGATGATGGCGAAGAAGATAATACTGGTGATGATATTGGTGATGATGATCTTGAAGAAACAGAAGTAAAAGATAATCCGGAAGATAAATTTGAAGAAAAAGTTGATGATGCTGAAGAAGAGGAAGGAGAAGAAGATGATGCTGAAGAAGATGCTGGGGAAGGAGAAGAGGAAGGAAAAGATGAGGATGAGGATGATTTTGGTTTTTCTAAGGAGTCTACTTTTTTGGAAGCACTAGCTTCTTTTATTTTATTTTGTTGTTGTTGTTGTTGTTGTTGTTGTAATAAACTTTTTATTTTTCTGGCTTTAATTACTAATAATAATGCACAGAAGAAGGAGAGAATTCTAATAGCATAAATAAAAAAAGTAAAATATGGGGATTCCATTTTATATTATTTAATTATTATTATTATTGTGCTTTATAGATAATTTATAATTATTGGATATTATAAATAATTTATTTTTATAAAATATATAATTATTGTTAATATTTAATTAATGATGATTATGATATGTATATAAAAACGAAATTATTTAAAATGAAAAAAAAAAAAAAAATTTCAAAAAGGAAAAAAATTTAAAAAAGGAAAAAAATTTAAAAAGAAAAACTTTAAAAAAGAAAAAATTTAAAAAAGAAAAAATTTAAAAAAAAAAAAATTATAAAAAAATTAAAAAATTTATAAAACTAATGTGGGTTACCCCAATATGAATCACAAAGAGTGTGAACTTCATATTTATTTAATAAAAAAAAATATATTATGAAATTAATTTTAAAGAAAGTTATATAATAATTTAATTTGGTAAATATAATTTTTAAATGAGAAAAAGGAATTATTATGAGTTTTTATTTTAAAATGAAAACGATAACCATTATTGTAATAAATGAAGATAACAATAATTTTTGAACTCTACAATTTTTATAATATTTTTAAAATAATATATTGGTGTCTTTTTATTTATATTTTTTTAATATTAATTAATATCATTTATTTATTTTTGCTAATTTATTATATTTTTATATATGAAAAGATTATTACATTATGATATTTAATTTAATTATTTATTTTTTTAAATTAGTTATTTATTAATTAAAAAAAAAAAAAATTTTAAAAAAAAAAAAAAAAAAAAAAAATTTTAAAAAATAAAAATATGTATTTAAAAATAACAACAACTTTATAAAAACCATATTTCTAATCTATTTAATAAAAAAATATTTTAATGATAGTAGTTTCAGTATAATTTTTATTATACTGTTAATTCTTTTTGGTTTATTTTTAGTCATCAAATTGGGATTAAAAAATCTAAAAATACCATAAAGATAAATTCTCAATCGTATTCGAAAATATTTAAAGGAATAAACAAACCAATGTAAAAAAATTCAACATGAGATTTTAGCATTTCAGAGATGTTATATATTAGCTATTTTATTCATTGGACTTTTGATTGGGGAATATTATCGATCATACTCTGAAAAAGAAAAAGAGAATCAAAAGATGAATATGTTTTAAAACATATTGTTCCACTCATCTAAACTCTACTTTTAAAAAAGGTACAAACTTTCTTATTATTATTTTTTTATTATTTTACATCTTTAAAATAAAATTAATTTAAATTTATATTTTTTAATTTTTTTTATTGGGGAGGGGTTAATTTTTTATAAATTTATTTTTGGGCTAATTAATGTTGATTAAATTATATTAGGGTATGCGATTTAGTTTATTTTTTGAAAAAAAGGGGTTTCTAAGTTCGGGGTCAATTAGTTCCATTTTTAAAGTCAATTTCTAAGTTTTAGTTTTTTTTTTATTTTTCTAAGTTTTAAAAACAAAAAAAAAAGTTTTTAATTTAAAAGGTGTTTAAAAATCAATAAAAAAACAGTTAAATCATAATCAATTAATATATATAGTAATGTGTGGTTGTTTCCCCCCTTTTTTTTTTTTTTTTAAATTTTTTTTTAAATTTTTTTTTAAATTTTTTTTTAAATTTTTTTTTAAATTTTTTTTTTTTTTTATTAATATACATAAATATGTTAAGAGGATTTTTAAATATATTTTATTACAATAAAGCAGTTATATAATTAAGCGCAATATTTAAAATTAAAAATAAATAAATTTAATATAATTTTTTTTTCTATAAATACTTCAAAATTTTTATTTATATATCAATATCAAAATTTATTAATATATATAAAAAATATAAAAAATAATTATATTTTAAAAAAATAAAAAATAAATTAATAAATAATTAATATATATATAAATTAATAAATTTAAAATTATAAAAAATAAATATATTTTAATATTAATAACTAAATATCAATGGAAGGAACAAATAAAAGACCTATTACCAGAAGAAATTCAATTTAAGATCTAGACAAAAAGCTATCAACATCCCTATTGCATTAGATATCATTTTATAAATGGTAAAGTATACATATTATTATTTAATTTATTGATTAAAAAATTATATACTAATATCTTATTTTTAATAGATGGTAAATGTTTAGCAGTAAAAAAATATAGAGAAAAAAACAATCTTTCAAATGATAAAATAAATACTCTAGATTATCACTTCTCCAAAGAGAGGGTATAGAGAAACTATGATGAACCTTTAATTCAAATGCTTATTGAAGAAAAAAAAGAAACAAATACATATATTTCAAAGTATAAATAAATCCAAAAATACTTACAACTCCTATTAAATAGTAACAAAAGTAACTTTAAAAAAGAAATAATAAAAGAAATGAAGAATGGCATGATTGCATTCCGAATGAAGAATAAAGTTTGTTTCAATTGTGGTCAAGATCGCAACATTAATCAATGTGCTAACGAAACCTCCGTTGCTTTAGTCCCATGCACTAAAAGTAATTTCAAAAAACCCAAAACAGCTTGACTATGTGTAGAAGAAAGTTTAGATCATAGAAATGATACAATAAAATATTAGAAAGAAAATAGTATTGAATATCCAACATACTATTCAATTGTAAGAAATGTACCTTCAGTTGCTTCTTCGTCCGTTGAAATTGAAAGAACATTTTCGGGTGCTAAGTTGTTGGTTACAGACAACAGATCAAATTTGGGTTGGGAAAGAATAGAACAATGTGTGTTAATAAGGGAATGGGCAAACATTTCAAGAGTAGATATTGTCGAAAACTCTGTCATTTATAATTATTCAAATATTTCAAAAATGGTATGATTAAATAAAATTGTACAAGAATTTTAAATTTTTTTCATACAAAAAATAATGTAATTCTAAGTTTTTTTTTTTTTTTTTAAGTTTCTAAGTTTTTAAAATGAAAAAATTAGTCAAGTGGGTGGGTGTGGGAGTGGGGGAAACTTATAAATTTTTTTTTTTTTGTCAAACTTAGCTAAATTTTATTCCCTAAATTATATTTCCCCATCATCTATTTAGATAAAATGAAAAATTTTAAAGCTATGGGTATCAAAAAACATAGTTAGATAGGAATATCAAATTGTATAACATTAAAATAATTATTAAATATAAATATACTTAAACAAAAATAATAAACTTATTTTTCTTTTTATTTATTAAATAATTTAAATTTTAATTTATAGGATGATAATTTTCCTGTTCTTTCAAAATGATTTCTAAATCTAAGGTTTTATTTATATCGCCATTAAATTCATATGCTATATTCTCTTTCATTTCTAAAATTGTAAAAAAAAATAAAAATGATTAATTTTTTTAAATGTATATATACTAATATAAAAAATAACTTACTTGTACAAGTTGAAGAACCCAAAACTTTACAAAAAATTGAATATATATGGATATTTAAATTAAAATCTTCTTTAAAATTATTTTTAATTTGAATTGACATTTTAAATAGTAAATTTGAAATATATTCGAAATTTAAAATATAACGATCAGTTGTTAATTTTGCAAATTTTTTTGTTAAAATTAAATAAGGGAATAAATCTAAACGAAGTTGATAATATACTGGTTTAACAATTAGGCATTTTTTCATAAAACTGCTAATTAGTTTGTGATGATTATATTTGTTTTCATGTACTTCCATCTCTCCCCTTTTCAACATTTTACTACAACCAAATGAACCATAAACACATTTGTGAGAATATTGAGTACAACTATCTCTCCAATGATTTACAAGTTCCTTTTTCATTATACTTTGGTAACACCTATTACAAGAGATCTGTGCCTCTTCACATTCTATAGCTATATGGTTGTCCATACTATTGTTTTGAATCTCAACTTTACAAAACTTACATGGGACCAAATTGAATTGGCATGCTTTTTCGTGAGTTGGAAGAAGATTTTTTCTTATTGAACCGCAAATTTTGCTATATTGGCTAAAATAAACAATTTTAAAATTAGTGAAAATTTAGAACTTATCAAAAACTACCACTACCCACCATTTAACATATTTAAATGAACAGAGCTCTAAATGAAGTTTTAGATCTGATAGCTTCATAATTTGTGAGCACCCGCCCTCTTCTTTTTCATAGATATAGCTATTTAAATTTTTAAAATAATTTAAACAGTGGACCTATATTTAAATATTTTAAATTAATTATTATTATACAACAGGGTTAAATTATTATATTCTTACTTCCATATTTAAAATATTTTTTTCTACATAAAGATTTTTAGCTATTTTTAACCCATTTCCAAAATCTATTTGGCAAACAGAGCAACTTTTATTATTTTTTATACATGAACTACAAAAAATGTGACCATTTAAACATTGATTTGGAAGAAATGCCAACTTATCACATTGAGTGCAATTAAAATCTTTAGAAACTATTTTTTGTTCAAGTATTTTATCTACAATAATTATTTTATTATCTATCTCCATTTTTGAATATTAAATATTAAATCAAAAATTGTAAAAAAAAAATAGTATTTATACCTTATTTTATTATTAAAAATATTTTTAAGTTTATAAAACTTTATAACCTAAGTGTAATATCACAAAAAATAAAAAATAAAACTATATTTTGAAAAACTTATGATTTTTTATAAAAAATAAAATACTTAATTTTTGTTTTTTTTATTTATTAAAAAAAAACTTAATAAATAAAATAAAAAAAAAAAAAATTGTTAGAAATAAAAAAAATAAAAAATAAAAAAACTTTTATTATTATTTTAAAATATAAAATGGAAAAAATGAATTATAATAAATTAAAAAAACTAAGAACTGGTATGACATATTTAAAAGATGACTTTTTTTGTAAATGTGGTAATCTTTTGGTTAACAACTCTATGTGGTAAATATATTTTTATAAACTAATATTTCTAAGCTCAATATTAATATTTTATACTATTTATACAGTTTAAATGGACATACTTTTTGTAACGATTGTGCAATAAAAGGTAAATACTGTATAGTTTGCTATACAGATTTATCCAAAATATCAAAAGATTTAGTTTTAGAAAGGGATGTTAAAAAAATAAGGGTAAATTATAAATAAATAGAAAAAATGAATAAATAAAATCAATTGAAATAATATTTAATCATAAATATATTAATGTTTCTTTTTTTTTTTTATGAAAAAAAACAATAGATTAAGTGCCCAAATGATAACAGTCATATTACATCGATTGGAGACTTAAAAGACCATTTAGTGGATTGTAAAAAGAATAACAGGGTCTTATATATTTCAATTTCCGTTATTGTTTTATTAATAATTATTTTTTGTGTTCATAGATTTTATGTTTTTTAAAACAATAAAAGCCAACAAAACCAAAATTAAAATAAATTAAATTTTTAAAAAAAATTTTATTATTAATTATTTGTTTTAATTTCTAAAGTTGATTTTAAATTGTTGTTAAATGTGTTTGTATTATTATTATTATTGTTGTTGTTGTTGTTGCTATTATCTAAAACTTGTTGATCCTTATCTTTTCTTTTTAAATTTATTGATAATTTAACTTTTGCTAAACCACTATTTAAATTTTTTAATAAATCGCAAGCCATACAAATATCGTTTGAACAAATATAACCACATTGGGTACAATTTCTTTGAACTGGCATTTTATTTTCTTCTCTAAAATGGAAATTTTCAGCTGAATGAATGATATCGATAATGATTGATGGTCTAACTGCCTCTAAATCCTTTAAGAAATCCCTAGCATGTCCTCTATAAGCATTTGGTGCATAAATACATTCTGTTGAAAAATAATCTAATTTTTTAAAATATGCATACATAACAATTTCTTTTTGATAGGTGTATTTAAATGGTTTACTTCTTGGTAGTGCACCTTCGCTACCTGTAATAATATAAACACATCTTTGTAATCTTGGAATATCACCACGTAATACTATATGGAATCAATAAAAATGAAAAAATGTTAATAAAATGCACAATTGCTAATGAAATTAATTGTTTTTTTATAATTACAATTCATTAAAACAGTTTCTGCTATATCATCGGCATTGTGACCAGTTACGATTTTATTTGCTTTTAAAATTACTGCACCACGATCCAAAGCTTGTCTTCTGAATACACCGCAAAATGTGCAATTTCCTTTTAATCCAATTTCTTTAACAATCTCATCCATGGTCCAATTATATAATTCTTTGTATGATAAAATTTTTAATGGAATTTGATATTGCTCTTGGTTTCTTTTTACTGTCTCTAAAGAGTCATCTCTGTAACCTGTAATACCTTCATCGATTGATAAAAGGAATAAGTCCAAACCATAGTCATACTTTTTATTTAAAAGTGTTAAAACTTCTGCTAAAACTGTTGAATCTTTACCACCAGATGCACCAATAGCAACTCTATCGCCCCTTTTAAATAAATTATTGGATACAATGGTATGATGGATTTCGTCTTCAAATACTTGATAAAAACATTCTTTGCAAATCATTTGTCCTGTTTTTGGTCTTTTTAAAACTGGTCTTTGTACATTACAAATTTCACATAACTTTGTTTTCTTTTTTGGTGTTGTTGTAGTTGCTACATTTGCACTATTATCCATTTTATTTTATTTTATTTTATTTATTTATATATTTATTATATTATCTATTTATTAAACTTATTTTTTATTTGTGTTTAATTTGATTAATTAATTATTTCTTTAATTCAGTTTGACGAAAAAAAAAATTTTAAAAAGAAAAAAAAAAAATTATTTTTTAAAATAATTTTAAATATTTTTTATTTTTTTTTATTTTTTTTTTATTTATAAATACAGTACTAAATATATCTTTTTTGAACATTATAATGGCTATATCAAAATATTGTATTTAATTGTTTTAAAAAAACTTGTTTAAAATTATAAAAATTTTCTCAGTTGTGTGATTATTTTTTTATTTAATTTTACAACCACAAATTATTTATTAAAATTTTCTCATTTATTTGTTATCATTTTTTTCCTTTTTTTTTTTTTTTTCTTTTTTCTATTTTTTTTTAAACAATAAATTATTTTAATTTTATTTTAATTATATCACATTTTATTTTAGTTATATTGTTATAAAAGAAAAAAAAAAAAAAACTTTTTTTTCAAAATTATTTTTATTTTATTTTATTTTTATTTTTTTAAAATTTCGGTTTTATTTTCAAAAGCTTTAAAAAAAATTTTTTTTCAAAAATTTCATTTTTTTTTGTTATTGTGCTTCACAACTAATACAACAAAATGGTCATGGTATGTTAATTTATTATTCTTTATTTGAATTAAAAACTATAAAAATAAAATAAAAAAATAAAATAAAAAAAATAAAATATAATAAACACATGATTATCAATATCAAAATAAATAAATAAATAAATAATTAAAAAAAAAAAAAAACAAACATGTAAATTAAAATTTAAATGAATACTAACTTTTTTGTTTTTACTATTTTTAATAGAAACTTTTCACTTACCCAGAAAACAACCGTGCTTTCAAAAGCTTAATCGCCGCTAAATACGCCGGTGTTGAAATTGAAGTATGTAATCTGCTATTATATATATACATATTTTTTTTATAAATATTAATTGTTTTTTTATCAATAATTTAGGTCCCAGCCTTCAACTTCCAAACTGACAGAGACACTGAATGGTTCAAAGCTCTTGCTCCATTAAAGAAAGTCCCAGTCTTATCAACTGAACAAGGTCCAATCTTTGAATCAAACGCCATGGCCAGATACGTTGCTCGTTTAGGTGGTAACTTATATGGTACTGATGCCTACACCGCTGGTGTCAATGACCAATGGATCGACTATGCCTCAAACGAAATCGACCCAATTAACTACGGTTGGACTTATTCAATCCTCGGTTACACTGATTTCAACTCAAAAGAAACCCAAAAAGCCAAAGAAAACATGAAAAAAGTTCTCGGTTTCTTAAATGAACAATTATTAAACAAATCATTCTTAACTGGTGCTCGTGTTCAATTAGCTGATGTCATCGTCTTCTGTTCATTAATCAACTTCTACAAAATGGTTTTAGACCCAGCTTTCCGTCAACCATTCGGTAATGTTAACAGATGGTTCATCACCATGTTAAACCAACCAAACGTTAAATCCGTCGTTGGTACTGTTGCCCTCTGTGAAAAAATGATGGCCTACGTTCCACCAAAGAAAGAAGAAAAACCAAAAGCTGAAAAACCAAAAGCTGAAGAAAAACCAAAAGCCTCAGAAGAAGAAGAAGTTGAAAAACCAAAAAAGAAAAACCCATTAGATGAATTACCAGCTTCAACTTTCTCATTAGATGAATTCAAACGTACTTATTCAAACAATGAAGTCTCCATGTCAATTCCATGGTTCCACCAAAACTTTGACGCCAACGGTTTCTCAGTCTACTACTGTGAATACAAATACAACGACGAATTAGGTCCACTCTTCATGACCTGCAATTTAATCGGTGGTTTCTTCCAACGTTTAGATTCATTACACAAATATGGTTTCGCCAGCATGATCGTCTTCGGTAAAGACTTAGGTGGTGGTAAAATCGAAAACCAATCAGTTTCTGGTATCTGGGTCTTCCGTGGTAACGAAATCCCATTCGAAATGAAAGATTGTGATGATTCATTAGTCTATGAATGGAAAAAATTAGATGTTGTTGCTGACAAACAATTAATCGACAACTACTTAGCCTGGGAAGGTTTCACTGACAAAAACTTCTTACAAGGTAAATTATACAAATAAACAATTTATCTTTTAATTTTAAAAATTTAAATTTTTAAAAAAAAAAAAAAAAAGCTTTATTATTTGTATTTTTCTTTTTTTCTATTATATTTTTTTTAAAAACTGGTATTATTAAATAATAATTTTATCTAATAACTCGGAATTTCTTAATCATATTTTATTTGTGCTATTTATATGTATTTATTGTTGAGTTTTTTTAATTTGTGTGTGAGGCGAACATGCCATCAATTAAAATAAAAAATAATCAAATAATATTTAATTTTTTTTTTTTTTATTTTAATTTTTTAATATTAATTCTAACATAAAAACATTAACTCAAACATAAAAAAAAAAAAAAAATTTCATGAACAATAAAAAAAATTAAAAATAGTAAAAAATTTAGTTGTAAAATTAATAAAATTTTAGTCCCATAACAAAACCAAAATTTAACAAATCGATTGCTAAAAAATTCAAATTTAAATTATTTTTTCAAGAATTCCTTACAGCAATTAAATCAATTCACTCATTTGAAAAACCTTGGATTCTGTCTAAAATTTTTTTTTTTTTCACATTTTTTTTTTTTTCACATTTTTTTTTTTTTTATTTTAATTCGAAATTGCCATAACGGGATTCAAAGCTTTTTCAACCTTACCTCAACACTTGCTTCTTCTTATATTTTAATATCGGAATTTCATCCGTTTTTTTAAGTACAAATTAATGTCATTTGGTCACAGATCCGGGTCCACCTTTATAATAATAATAAATGATAAAATTGATGATATAGAATTCTCCATCCCTAGTTAATTTCTATTCATTATCAAAATAAAGATCTATAATTTTAAAAAAATAATTATATTTTAATAAAAAAAAAAAAAAAATTCAAAATTAATTTTTTTATTTTTTTTTTATTTTTTTATTTTCTAAAAATAACACTTTGCAATTGTTTTATATAATGTTATACTAATTAAAAATAAAATACAAACACTAAACTACTACACATAGACGTATCACGATTAAATAAAGCATACCAACAGTGAGGCAGTTTTAAAAGATAAAGAATGTCAAATATTTAGCTTTTCAATGTACATATATATTCCCAAACATTAGCAAAGACATACCATCAAACCAATTGATTTATGAACAGTCTTCAAGAAAGATTAAATATTGTAAAGTATGCAATTACGATATCAAATATTTTAGTATTGAGGATTTTAAAACCCGATAAAAGAATGTTTGTGCAACTAAAAAACACTTTTAAGATCAGCAAATTCTAAAGTATCAAATATTTAGAATCGATTGGTGTCAAATTAAATATATTATATTATCATCAGAATCAAATCAAAACAACAATCGGAACAGGTAATATTGGTTCAAAAAAAATCAATTTCACACAAAATACAATCACATGGAGTGGTAACATATATCCATATTATACCACAGAAAAAGAATGTTCATCTAAAAATTAATAACAACAATAATAATAATCAAGTAGAAACAGAAACAGAAACCAATAACAATGGAACAGTTATAATTAAAAATCAATTTATAGGATATTCAAAATCGATTCAATTATAGAATTAGACTTTAACAATCAACAAATAGCAATATTCAATTTATCAAACAACTAGATATTTACAAACAAGCAAGAATCAGTCACCACATTCAACCAAATAAGAATTAATGAAGACAATACCAATGCAATAATAAAATTAATAATAGAAAAAGTAAACGATAAAGATAAAGGCTTCACATTTGCAGGTAATCAATTCAAAGTTACAAAAGGAGGACTCAAATTATCATTATCAATTTCAAACTGGTTATTCAAAAGCAATCTCAATATATCCCAAGTACAAATGACATCAGACATACAGATTGACTCATCAAACAAATCTAGAAGAGGGTCTGTTAAAGATCTTAAATTTGATTTAGTTGGTGATAGTGCATTTTTTCCAAAGATAATTTAAATCATATTGTAAATAAAGATTGGTTGGCAACAATTTCAGATTCCTCAAGTAGCAACATTAGCACATTGCTCAAAGATACATTAAAAGATGAGAAAAGTTGGATTGCAATTGAACTTGATGGTTATTATAAAGTCTGTAAAATTGATGAAAGAGACGAAAAAGTTCCTACATTTATAACTAATGTCAATTTATGATATAGATCCATTATCTTATTCAACCAACCCCAATTCGTACTCATTATTATCAGAAGCAATTCAAAAAGATACTCAAAATCATATTGGTTGGTTAAACTCAAAAACTTGCATCAGGATTTTAATTTACCAGCTCCTGCTCAATCAACATGTGAAGGTTACATTTTAGCTAAAATTTATTTTTTATTCATCTACAAGTCCTGTATTTTAACTACTCATCGTCTTTTTCAAGCTCAACCATATGTATATATATATATGCTCTACATTCTCATATTCATAAAATTGATAAAATATATTAAATAAAGATATTACAAACAAAACATAGTCTTTTCTTATTTTATTTATTTATTTATTTTTTTTTTTTTTTTTTTTTTTTTTTTTTTTTTTTTTTTTTTAAATTTAAATCCCGGCGGCATAATTTCTATTTGATTATCATTAAAAATAAATAAAAAACATAAAAAATAAAATTATACAAAGCAATGTATATTTAATTATAATATTTTTTAAAAATTTGTTTTTTTTTTTTTTTTAAAAAATTGAAACATATATCATGTTTTATATGTCATTGCAATGCGTCATATACATTATTAATTATATAATAAAGAAATTATAAAAAAAGTATGAACTTCAACCACATTGTGTTTGTTTTTATTTTTTATTTTTTTTTTTTTTTTTTTCAATTTTTAAAAAATATTATAATAAAATAATATTAGAAAATTTAGAAAGACAAGAAAGAGAAGAAAGAGAAAAAGAACAGCAAAGAGAACAACATGAAAGAGAAGATAGAGAAAAACAAGAAAGAGAACAACAACAAAGAGAACAACAAGAAAGAGAAGAAGCAGAACGTAGAGAAAACGAAGATCCTTGCACTATTTGCATCGAAAGAATTGAACCAAGCCAACTTGCAGTAATCGATTGTAACCACATGTTTTGTTTCGATTGCATTATGGAAATGTCTTATCGTCGTAATAACACATGCCCAAACTGTAGAGCTCCATTCTATTTAGTAAGAGTAAGTAATTCATTTATTCATATTTATACATAATAAATAAAACATATATATTAATTTAATTTATTATTTAATTGTAGAGAGTCAATGGTTCAATTAACGAAGCCAATATAGAGCATGGAGATCAAAGTCCACCAAATTTAAATAATGATGATGCAAATTCCAACTAATCCAATATCGATTCGGAATTGTTTGACCAAATGGATATCGAATAGATTTCCATTACCGTTTCAAATGGTAATTATTAGATTTCTTGAATATGTATCAAGAATTGGCTGGCCACGAATTCTATGATTACATGGACATAAATCAATAATATACCACCCATATGGAAACGTATTAATTAAGAAATCAAAAAAGGTTAAACAGAAAACATCATCATTGGACAACATTCTCATCTTTATCAAAATTATTAGTATTAAACAATTCATCGCTTCAACTCTAAAAAATAACGTTTAAAAGGTTCTCAAGGTTCCATTAAAAAGTTCTCATTATATTGTAACTATAATATTAATATTTACTAAAATATTATTAAATTTGAATATAAATGAAACTAATATTTTATTTTAATTTTTATAGAGTATAATCATAATCCTTTCTCTCTCGGAATTATCAGGTTCTTTCTCTTCAGTATAACAATGTCTTTCTTTAATGTCAGTAATAGGGCATTAATATTATTAAGGTAACGATAGTGTTTATATTACATAATTATTATATTTAAATTTAAAAGAAACTAATATTTAATTTTAATTCTTATATAGTTTATAATTCTTTCTCTCCTCGGAATTATCAGGTTTTTTCTCTTCAGTACAACCATATTCTATCTTTAATGCCAATAATAGGGCATTTATATAATTAAGGTAACTATAGTGTTAATAATTACATAAATTAAATTTGATTATAAGATAATCTAATATTTAATTCATATTTAGTTTAATTAATTCTCTTTCAAGCTTCGCACTTTCTATCTAAGTCTACATTGGGATATTCATATTTTTAAGGTAACTATAATGTTAATATTTACATAATTATTATTATCATTAAATTTGTATATAAAAGAAACTAATATTTAATTTTGTTCAGATTCAATTCTTTCTTTTTCAGTTTCAATACCTTATTTATATCGCAGTTCAGTATTTTCTTTATAATTTTGGTTTTCAAGTAATTCATCAAACACTGGGTTTTTTTTCAGGTCACTCATCAAACATTTGGGGTTCAATATCTTCTTTTTAATTGGGTTTTCAAGTCATCATACATTGCGATTTTCAAGTCATTCATCAAACATTGGGGTTCCATATATTCTTTCTAATTGGGGTTCAATATCTTCTTTCTAATTGGGGTTTTCAAGTCATTCATCAATCATTGAGGGATCAGTATATTCTTTTTAGTCGGGGTTTTCAAGTCACTCAACATACATTGGGGTTCAACATATTCTTTTTAAATGTGGTTTTCGTGTCATTCATTAAACATTTGGGTTGTTTTTCAAATCTTTCATCATACATTGTGGGTTTATCAAAATATTCAAACGCTGTGGTTTTTAATTCGTCAAACATTGTGGGTTTTTAATTCATCAAACATTGTCGGTTTTTTTATTCATCAAACGCTGTGGTTTTTTCAAATCATTAATCTTACATTGGGGTTTATTTTTTTAAATTGGGTTTTTTAAAACTTATTAAGATTTGAATTCTATTTCAACACATAATAATAACGATAATGATAATAATGAAAATGATAATAATATAAATAATAATCATAAATTTTATTAATCAATAATCCATGACCTTGATCATTCTGCCTTCCAAATCTAAATCCAAGTTAGCAATTTGAAAAAAACGAAATTTCAATTCTAAAATCTATTTACTCTGAATTAATTGCATTCTTTCCTATAAAGTTTATTTTCAACAATGGGTTATTCTATCATCATTTATCAATTACGTCAGTTTTATTAAGTATAAATTAATGTCATTTGGTCACAGATCCAGGTCCACCTTCATCATCAATTTTATCATTTATTATTATTATATAGTATTAAAAATTCTCCATCCCTAGCTAATTTTCTATTCATTATCAAAATAAAGATCTTTAATTTAAAAGCTTATTTAAATTTTTTATAAAATAAATTTTTATTGTTTTTTATTATTTAAAAACCATGGTAAATTTTTTCCATCTTGTGAATAAATTGACTAAGTTGCTGTTATTGTGGTGATAATTGTATAAAATAAAAGTCAAATATAATCATTATTATTATTTCTATTATTATTTATATAAAATTATATATATATTTAAAACTCTAAAGCATTTTTATATGACCTTTAGTTTGAAACTAACCTCTAGTGCAATACTACCACCCTGATACCATAATTGACTCTGATACTAATCCACTACCACTGCTACTGTAATTACTATCAAACCTACTATTAAAATTACTATTGTTATTGAATATATGCTGTTACTTTGATCGCTATAATTAATAAGTTTGCAAACAGATTTCTAACTCTTTAATATAACCTTTGGGACTTTTGATTTTGATTTCTGCTTTTGCTAAGAGAATTTTAAGCGGCACTTCTTTCTTTATTGATTTTAGCCTTATTCTTAATGTTTATAGATCTACTACCAAATATGAGTATGGAAACTGTTTCGGCTTTGTTGTAGCTTGAAGGTGAGGAATTTATAGTGAGTCAATGAATTGATTACATTACTCAATGATAACAATGATTTATTAATCATTTTAACTTTGTCTAAAATTATACCTTGTACCCATGTTTTTGAAATCTTTTCTAGATTAACCTGTATTGAAGGATCCTTTTTTTTAAAATTTTTTGGTTGAATATATAAAATTAATTATTATTATTATAAAAGTACATTTAAAAAATGATGATAATAAATTAAATAAAATTCAAAATTAATTTTTTATATTTTTATAAATTTTTTTTTTTTTTTATTTTTTATTTTTTTTAAAAAATTTTAGGATAAATTTATTATTTTTTATATATAGATATATATAAAAATAAAATTTTTATAATAATATTGAAATTATTAAAAATACTAATAGAGATAAAGAAATTGAAATTTTAAGAGAACCATTACCAGCTGGTGATTCTGTTGGATTGTTAGATGCGGTTTCTGTTGGTTTTGGTGTAGGAGATGGTGATAATGATTGTGTTGGTTTGGGTGTGGTAGTTTCATTAGGTGTTTCTGTTATTGTGGGTGTTTCTGATGGTGTTGGTGTAGTGATATTTTTAATGTTGCTACATAATACACTGAAGCCAGATGCACCAATTTTGATAAAATCATTGGATGGGACTAAACATGTAAAGGTATCCATATACCCCCTTTTATCATTACATTCATTAAATTGGGAAAAATAAAATGAATATCGATTAAATTAAATAAATATTTGGAATATATTCTAATGTAACCTTGACAACCACGTTTGCATTCAGATAATTCTACTATTGAATAGTCACCCTCTTCATGGGTTCTACAAAACTCTGGGTCTCCATCTTTTTTAATATGAAAATAGTTATATTTAAAGCTTTCTTCTTGAGACTTGACAGTAATGATTGAAATACAAATTAAAATTAAAAAACTATATATAAATTTCATTTTTTAAAAACTATAAAGTATAATATTAATTAATGAAGGTTGAGATGAATAATAAAACTTTTTTTTTTTTTTTTATTTTATAATTTTTTTAACAGGTTTGTTTTTAAATATTAATAGAACTATAGGTCTATTCAGATCATTCAAAGAAATATTATACTAAATTTAACACCCATGTTTTATTTTCTTTTTTAAAAGTTTTTTAATGAGGTGTGTTTTTTTTTTTTTTGGGGGGGTTTGAAACTTTTGTAAAATCAATCATTTTCTAATAGTTTTTAAAGTTCATATTATTAGTATATTACAAATTTAGATGCAAAGAATGTTTTTCATTTATTATTATTAGAAGAATCAACTCGTAAAATGTACAGAATTTCAAGCAGGTTTATAAATTTAATTGATACATCTTAAAACCTGCTTGAAATGCTGTATATTTACCACTTGATTCTTTTATAAATAATTTATAAACTAAGTGTTCCATTTGTTTTAAAGTAATCACTGCATATTTCAATGAATGGATGCAAGATATTATTGAAGAATTTAGAGAATATATAAAATCATACGTGGACGATATTATTATTTGTTCAAAGACATTAGATGAATATATAATAAACATTAGAAATAATATTTTTAAATAAAATATTTTTAATTTAATTTTATATATATTTATATTTTATTTTTTTATTTAAATGAAAAATTAATTTAATATATTTATATTATTTTATAAATAGGTATGGTATGATATAAATGTGTGTATAAACTAACTTTTTGATTGTGCAAATCTTAAATGATATTCAGAAGGTAATGCAAAACTTATTGAAGTAATTATTACTACCCAAAGAATCCATGAAATTGTAAAACTAATAAATTCAAACTGTTTTGAAGTTGAATTGTTGAATTAAATGTATCATTCTTTTCATTGGCTCTATAATCATAATATATGAATGTAACCATACTTTCTTTAGCATTGGATAATTTCTAGTGTTTAGTAAACATTTTATTTGATTCTCTATTATAGTACATTCAATAAATGATGATAAATTTAATAAAAAAAAAATTTCAAAATTAATTTTTTTTATTTATTTTTAATTTTTTTTTTTTCTAAAAATAATTCCTGCAACACCATAAACATTATTTTATTATAAACAAAATAAAAATAATACACCCACTTGAATTGGTATGTGATATAATGTGAAATATTTTTTATTTTTTTTTTTATTAAAATCTAAAATAAAAATGAAAACAAACATAATTTTTTTCTTTTCTTTTTTTTTTTTTCATTTTCTTAAAAATAAATAATAAAATAATAAAAGTTATTATATCAATTTTTTAATCTTATTTGTTGTACACTAGAAATAATTTATTCTTATGTAAATCGAATAATTATTAATTTAAATATCGTATAATGATAAAAAATCAATTAATTTTTTTTTTTTTTTTTTTAAAAATCATTTTTAAAATGAAATAGTTAGTATAATGTTTTGGATATCATTTAAAAGAAAATTTAATAAAAAATCGAAATAAAATTTAAAAAAAGATCAATAATCAATATAAAAAAAAGATATAAACTAAATTATTACTTTATAATTATTTTTTTTATTTTTTTCTTTATTTTATAAAAAAAATTAGAATTTTCAAAACAGTTCTTTCTTTTTAAAAAATTTTTTTTTGTATTTATTTGAATTTTTTTTTTTTAATTTTTAAATTTCATTACTGAAACAAATCATTACAATCATAATAAAATAAAATGTTTTCATTAATGGATTTAGTTTTCTATTTTTTTGCAGTTCTAGTTATTTTTTACTGCAAATTTTCAACCAATAATAATTTTAATGATCAAATGAACCAACAAACTCAACAACAAACCCAACAACAAACCCAACAACAAACTCAACAACAAACTCAACAAACCCAACAACAAACCCAACACAAAACCAACAACAAACCCAACAACAACACCCACAACAACCCCAACGACCCATTACAGTTTATTTGAAAATATAGATCAATATTCACAACAACAC
>NW_003519586.1:0-5697 GCF_000190715.1 Dictyostelium purpureum | reverse complement strand
GAAAAAGAAAGGAAAAGACAAAAAGAAATGGAAAAAGAAAATAGAAAAAAGAGAAAAGAAAGGGATAAAGAAGGAGATGGAAGAGATAAAAAAAAGAAAATTAAATTTTCGCAAAATGAAGATCAATGATGGATGAAGAGAGTAATTATTCATACATTGGGGGTTCCATATATTCCATTAAATCGAGGTTCAGTATTTTCTTTATAATTGGTTGTTTTTTCAAATCTTTCATCATGCATTGTGGGTTTATTAAGTTATTCAAACGCTGTGGTTTTTAGTTCGTCAAACATTGTGGGTTTTTACTTCATCAAACATTGTGGGTTTTTTTAATTAATTAAACACTGTGGGTTTTCAAGTCATTCAAACATTGTGGGTTTTCAAGTCATTCATTAAACATTAGGGTTGTTTTTCAAATCGTTCATCATTCATTGGGTTTAGTTTATTCTTTTTAATTGGGTTTTTTACGTCATTTATCAAGCATTGGGTTTTTTCAAGTCACCCATTATTTATTGGGTTTACTTAATTCTTATTAATTGTGGTTTTCAGGTCATTCATCATTCATTGGGGTACTTGTACTTTAAAGGTATTTATAAAGTTAATATTTTTATAAATGTTATTATTATTTTTGAATATAAAAGAAACTAATATTTAATTTTAAAACTTAAAAAGATTTGAATACTTTCTATTTCAACACATAATAATATAAATATAAATAATAATATAACAAAAATGATAATAATGAAAATAAAAATGATAATAATATCAATAATAATCACTTTCAAATAACGATTATAAATAATAAAACAAAAAACAAAAATAATGGATAAGATTAAATTATAAATAATAATGCAAAATTCGATCCAGACAAGGAAAAAGATAATAGAGTAAATAATATTAATATGGAATAATAATCATCAAAACAATCATGTCATATAAAAATAAGAAAAGTAATGCATCCAACTCTATTCATTCATCAATTCTTTATGCCTTCCAAATCTAAATCCAAGTTAATCAATTTGAAAAAAATCGAAATTTCAATTCTAAAATCTATTTATCCAGAATTAATTGCATTCTTTCCTATAAAGTTTATTTTCAACAATGGGTTTATTCTATCATCATTTATCAATTAAATACCATCAACAAAAACAATTAACACTTTCATCCGTTTCATTAAGTACAAATTAATGTCATTTGGTCACAGATCCGGGTCAACCTTTATCATCAATTTTATCATTTATTATTATATAGAATTAAAAATTCTCCATCCCTAGTTAATTTTCTATTCATTATCAAAATAAAGATCTTTAGTTTAAAAGCTTATTTAAATTTTTTAATAAAATAAATTTATATTGTTTTTTATTATTTAAAAACCATATGGTAAATTTTTTCCATCTTGTTTGAAATCTTTTCTAAAAGTAATTATTATTATTATAAAAGTGGATGTATATAAAAAATAATGATATTTTAATAAAAAAAAAAAAATTCAAAATTAATTTTTTTATTTTTTTTTTATTTTTTTTATTTTCTAAAAATAACACAATTGTTTTATATAATGTTATACTAATTAAAAATAAAATACAATCACTAAACTACTACACATAGACGTATCACCATTAAATATAGCATACCAACAGTGAAGCAGTTTTAAAAGATAAAGAATGTCAAATATTTAGCTTTTCAATGTACATATATATATTCCCAAACATTAGCAAAGACACACCATCAAACCAATTGATTTATGAACAGTCTTCAAGAAAGATTAAATATTGTAAAGTATGCAATTACGATATCAAATATTTTAGTATTGAGGATTTTAAAACCCGATAAAAGAATGTTTGTGCAACTAAAAAACACTTTTAAGATCAGCAAATTCTAAAGTATCAAATATTTAGAATCGATTGGTGTCAAATTAAATATAATATATTATCATCAGAATCAAATCAAAACAACAAAAGTTCAATAAAAGTCAATTTCACACAAAATACAATCGCATGGAGTGGTAACATATATCCATATTATACCACAGAAAAAGAATGTTCATCTAAATACCATGAACATGGAATATGCGATAAAACAACAGGTACATGCAAATGTAATTCAGAATACACAGGTTTCGATTGTTCATCACCAATTAATAACAATAATAATAATAATCAAGCAGAAACAGAAACAGAAACCAATAACAATGGAACAGTTATAATTAAAAATCATTTTATAGGATATTCAATATCGATTCAATTATAGAATTAGACATTAACAATCAACAAATAGCAATATTCAATTTATCAAACAACTAGATATTTGCATATAAACAAGAACCAGTCACCACATTCAATCAAATAAGAATTAATGAAGACAATACCAATGCAATAATAAAATTAATAATAGAAAAAGTAAACGATAAAGATAAAGGTTTCACATTTGCAGGTAATCAATTCACAGTTACAAAAGGAGGATTCAAATTATCATTATCAATTTCGAACTCAAACTGGTTATTCAAAAGCAATATCAATACATTCCAAGTACAAATGACATCAGAGATACAGATTGACACATCAAACAACAACAATAAATGTAATAGAGATGATAATGAGGCAACTATCGAATCTTCATCAAATAATAACTATTTATTGAATAATATAAACTATTTAAAAGTTATTAAAAACAAAGAATACTTTATGCAGGATTCCAACAATATCGAGAAATCAATAATCCATCATCTTATAATATGGCAATCGAAATACTCAAATCAAATAATTTTAAAATTACACCCTTTTATAACCCATCTCAAAACCTCTAGTAATACTCAACAACAGCATAGTTCAGAGGAGAGAATTCAAAATAAAAAAAGATTTGATGTTTGGTCATTTATGTTCCTTAGCTCATTATTAAAGTTATTACCTCCACATTTAATTTTAAGTTCATTAGACTTATTCATTCAAAACAGTAGCAATCAACAACTAACTTTACAGATGATCGTAAGAGATTGGTAATTAATTTAGTTTCATTTAAAGGTGGAGCCAATGCATTATCAACAAAAGCCGGTGCCGATTGATTCCAAAAAGAAAAGAAATATTAAGAGGGCGGTTTGGACCTCGATGATATTGCCGAAAGAGAATTATTAGCTACTAAAACCATTGAAGATGTCTCCAATTCTTAATTGGCTGCAAAGTCAAAGAGATAAAGAAAGAAGATGCTCCTGATGTCACGGAAACTATTCTTGAAGCCGCTTTGGCAACTACTAGTGCTACATCAACTTTGGTTGGTGCTGCAACATTGTCTCAAAGAGAACGTGTCGAAAAAGGTAGAACTAGTGATGGTGGTCCAATGTATAATTAATTTCTACTGCTAAAGCTTTTGCTGCCGCAACCAAAGCATTGGTAGATAAAAAATAATATAAAGTAAATATGTAAAATCTGATTTAAAACATAAAAGTTTAACTCAATTTAATACAAAGTTATTTAAAATCATAAATAAAATTTTAGACCTTATTTTTAAATAAAGTATTTCTTTTTTTTAATCTAAAATTATTAATTTGCTTAAAAACAAATAAAATTTTTTATTTCTTTAATTTTATTTATTTATTTCCACCTTTTTTTTTAAATTTTAATATCTTTTGTGGAACTGATGCCTATTGATATAGCACGAATTTGACTATTCCATTCAACGAGAAGAGGACATGAATCAATAGTATAAATCTTGATTTGAATTATCTTTCCAAAATCTGAGATTTTCACCTTTCTTAAGATTTCGAAATAATTTAATATGACGCTATAGTTTTCTTGATCTGCTTTCTTTATTTTCCAAAGGGGTAATGGTGGAATCTGGGCATGGGTTGATACCTAATAAACTTGCTCTTTCTGAATACAAAATTGAAAATTCTGTCATAATAATAATATTTTGGTTTCTCTTCTAGTGGTGCCATATCATTAACAAAAAAGAGTCTTCCCATCCTAGTCATTAACACTTATATTTGTTTCTCCATTTTGAAAAAAAAATATTTTATTATTCCTATTATTATTACTATTATTGTATGTTGTTATTTATATTATAGCACATTCAATAAATGATAAATTTAATAATAAAAAAAAATAGGGTATGCGATTTAGTTTATTTTTTGAAAAAAAGGGGTTTCTAAGTTCGGGGTCAATTAGTTCCATTTTTAAAGTCAATTTCTAAGTTTTAGTTTTTTTTTTTATTTTTCTAAGTTTTAAAAACAAAAAAAAAAGTTTTTAATTTAAAAGGTGTTTAAAAATCAATAAAAAAACAGTTAAATCATAATCAATTAATATATATAGTAATGTGTGGTTGTTTCCCCCTTTTTTTTTTTTTTTTAAATTTTTTTTTAAATTTTTTTTTAAATTTTTTTTTTTTTTTATTAATATACATAAATATGTTAAGAGGATTTTTAAATATATTTTATTACAATAAAGCAGTTATATAATTAAGCGCAATATTTAAAATTAAAAATAAATAAATTTAATATAATTTTTTTTTCTATAAATACTTCAAAATTTTTATTTATATATCAATATCAAAATTTATTAATATATATAAAAATATAAAAAATTATTATATTTTAAAAAAATAAAAAATAAATTAATAAATAATTAATATATATATAAATTAATAAATTTAAAATTATAAAAAATAAATATATTTTAATATTAATAACTAAATATCAATGGAAGGAACAAATAAAAGACCTATTACCAGAAGAAATTCAATTTAAGATCTAGACAAAAAGCTATCAACATCCCTATTGCATTAGATATCATTTTATAAATGGTAAAGTATACATATTATTATTTAATTTATTGATTAAAAAATTATATACTAATATCTTATTTTTAATAGATGGTAAATGTTTAGCAGTAAAAAAAATAGAGAAAAAAACAATCTTTCAAATGATACAATAAATACTCTAGATTATCACTTCTCCAAAGAGAGGGTATAGAGAAACTATGATGAACCTTTAATTCAAATGCTTATTGAAGAAAAAAAGAAACAAATACATATATTTCAAAGTATAAATAAATCCAAAAATACTTACAACTCCTATTAAATAGTAACAAAAGTAACTTTAAAAAAGAAATAATAAAAGAAATGAAGAATGGCATGATTGCATTCCGAATGAAGAATAAAGTTTGTTTCAATTGTGGTCAAGATCACAACATTAATCAATGTGCTAACGAAACCTCCGTTGCTTTAGTCCCATGCACTAAAAGTAATTTCAAAAAACCCAAAACAGCTTGACTATGTGTAGAAGAAAGTTTAGATCATAGAAATGATACAATAAAATATTAGAAAGAAAATAATATTGAATATCCAACATAATATTCAATTGTAAGAAATGTACTTTCAGTTGCTTCTTCTTCCGTTGAAATTGAAAGAACATTTTCGGGTGCTAAGTTGTTGGTTACAGACAACAGATCAAATTTGGGTTGGGAAAGAATAGAACAATGTGTGTTAATAAGGGAATGGGCAAACATTTCAAGAGTAGATATTGTCGAAAACTCTGTCATTTATAATTATTCAAATATTTCAAAAATGGTATGATTAAATAAAATTGTACAAGAATTTTAAATTTTTTTCATACAAAAAATAATGTAATTCTAAGTTTTTTTTTTATTTTTAAGTTTCTAAGTTTTTAAAATGAAAAAATTAGTCAAGTGGGTGGGTGTGGGAGTGGGGGAA
>NW_003519585.1:40255-48581 GCF_000190715.1 Dictyostelium purpureum | reverse complement strand
GGGGGGGGTTTTTTTTTTCCAATTTTTTTTTTTTCAAAAAAATTAACCCCCCCTCTCTTTTTAGGGGAACATTTTTCCCTTTTAATTTTTTTTTTAAAAACCCTTTTTAAAACCCAAGGGGGGAAAAAAAAAAAGGAGGGATTGGGGGGTTCCTTTAAAAAAAAAAAAAAGGGTTGGGAGGGGGGGGGGAAAACCCTTTTTAAAAAAAAAAAAAAAAAAAAAAAAAAAAAAAAAAAAAAAAAATTAATCACAATTTTAATTTTTTTTTAAATTTCTTTAAAATTTTTTAAAAATTTTTTTATTTTTTTTAATTAAAATTGAGCACTTTTTTTTATTTTTTTTTTTTTAAATTTTGAATTTTATTAATTATAATATTTTTATTTTCCTTTTCAAAAACCTTCACAAAACCATATTGATAAATCTAATACTATGGTGCTATTTTTCACTTGTGTTGATGCTTATAATAGCCCTCTTTATTTCTTACATCACAATTAATCTAAAAATATAATATAATATTATTTTCATTTTAATTAATAAAAACCTCAACCAATACAAAAGGTCGAATTATTGTTTTTTTATTTTTGATTATCCATTTTTATCGTTTTTTATAAAATCCTCCGAAAACGGTACAGATAGTTTGAATACAAATAATAGTAGTAATATTCAAACTCAGGATTTAAATTTAAAAAGAAAGATTCATTTGGGTAAATTAATATCATTTTACAACCACCCGAAAGGAAAACCAATGTGCAATATCTTTCCACTTTTTAGACAAAAATAACCCAATAAAGTTAAAGTTGGTTTCTGTTATTTTAAAAAAAAAATAAAAAAGGGCATAAACAAATAATTATGTGTTTTGGTCTATTGGCAAAATTTTCAGAAAAAAAAAAACAAAAAAATACACAATAAGTTTATTATCTATATACATTGTTTTTATTTAAAGTTATCTATATAACAATATAGATTGAAATTATTTAATGACTATTAAAGTCATAATATGTAACTCCGCCATTTGAAAAACCGGCCATCATTGTTTCGCCATCCATTGATAGACACTCTACTGGTGAGAGATTTTTAATTGTTGATAAGAGAGTTGGTGGGCCATTTAAATCCCAAAGAAAAATACTATTTTCATCCCCAGAGCACATTCTCGAATTATTATACATACTAAATGCCTTAACTTTTGATGTATGAGATTTAATTGAATAGATTGGACTAAATAAAAAATAAAATAATTAATAAATGTTAAAATAAAAAAACCTATAAAATTAATACTTACACTTGATTATTTCTAAAATCCCAAAAATTAATAGTTCTATCGCTTGAACCAGTTAAAACTTGATAATCTCCAAGGAAATCTATACAGTTAATAGCACCTTTATGACCATTAAAAACCTGTGTAATTTTATTTGAATCTGTATCCCAAAGCTTCAATGATTTATCTGTGCAACCTATAAAATAATAATTTCTAAATTTTCCTAGTTTACATTGTTTAATCTTGGTACCTTCAGCTTGATAGCTAATTAGTTGTTGTTCAGTATCTTGATCATAAAGCTTAACGGTATTATTTTCCCATGAGAAAACATCTCTATTATTGAAAATAAAACCATCAGAAACATAAATGAATCTTTGCTCTCTTTCGACCTCTTTAGTTGCTAAATTGTAAAATTGAATTGTACCATTTGAACAACCAAGTCTTATAAACCCATGGGTATAAACGCAATATGGAAAGATTTCGGTTGAAAGCTTTGAGGCGTTATCTTTTTCAAATGAAATTACTGCTGAACTATTCCTAGTACTTCCCTCACATTGTTTGGTGGCAATGTTCCAACTTTTAAACTCTTTATCTTTTGATGAAGTTAAAAATTGATCTGGTGCTAATTGTAAACATGTAATTTTGGCCTTATGTCCTCTTAATTGACTTGTTCTACCATTACCAGTTTTCCAATTTTTACTAACTACCTCTTTTTCTTTAAACATATTCCTCCAATAATTATTATCCTTTAGTTGGTTTACAATTGGCAATGCAATTTTATTTACTTGTTGTGGTTGCAATTGCGGTTGTTGTTGTAATTGTGGTTGTAATTGTGTTTGTAGTTGCGGTTGTGGTTGCAATTGTGGCTGGTCTATCGATGATGTTGAAGATGGTATACAACCGTTGCAATTATTACATGTGGAGTCTTTAGAATCGATGCTTGTTTGAATATCCTCCATATCACCATTACTGCTAAGATCATCCATGTTGTTATTATTTGATTTTTCTAAATTTTTATCTTCGATCGAGCTCCATTTAAAAAGAGAATCTGAGCTATTTCTGTTAAACTTCTTTGTATATAATTCCTTCCAAACATTATCATCGGAACAAATTAGGTTGAAATATTTACAAGTTTGGGCCATCCTTAATAAGTACTGAGCATCCATAAAAGAAAATACAAATAATATAATTTCGTATGGTAAATGTCCAAATAACGAATCTGTTTTTAAATTTTCGTTTGTTAAAGTTTGTTTTGGAACTTTCTTTTGAGGTTTGTTTAGGTGTATTCCACTTTCCATCAATAATACAAATGGTCTCTTTGTAATAAAGTTTTCCCAATCTTGCGAAAATCTTAAGTATTCGATTTTATCAATAGACATACAACTATCACTATGGATACTTGTTAGTGATGTTGAACCAGTGCAAATTGTTGCATTTGGTTGAAAAGCTGATCCGGTTCCATCAGAGCTATGATGTGTATTACTTTCGTTTGGTGGTGATGTTGAAAAACAAAATTGGGTTGGAACTGTAATTGATGTCGAATTTATTCCATTATCTCTAAATTTTCTTTTCTTTTCATTTTCGTATGGTGATGGTGGTGGTAATGGTAAACCAGAAATTTTCTTTGGGCTTGTTGGGTTAATATTATTATTATTTGGCGGATAAAGATGACAGTTTGAAAACATCTCTGCTAATTCTGAAAATTTTTCATAATTATTCCAATGTGGAAAAATTTTATTATAATTTATTGTATAGGATGGATTAATTGAATAGGTTTTAATTGATTCAATCGTTGCTCTAGTTTTTTCTGAAATAATATATAATATCTAATAAAATGTATCGATTAGTATATATTCATAAATATTTTTTTGAGTTTAAATATTTGGTATAGTTACCTTTTTCTTTGGAAAAACCTTATATAAAAATGTTGGTAAAAACATTCTAAATCTTAATAAAATTCTAACTATACAACCTCTTTCCTGTGGACAAATATAATAACCAGAGGGATAATACCAAAAGAATTTTTCTGACATTCTTGGCTTTAATAAAGAACGATACCCCAGAAAAACAATGCCTTTTGGTAGATGATTAACTTGTTTAACCAAAATTGTTTTTAATTCTTCTTTTGGATTTAAAATTGATCTAAATTGCATACGCTCCAATGATGTAACATTGTCAATTTGTTTTAAAGTTGTCATTCCACTAGTCCATTGGTCCAATTTGCATGAATAATCTGAAAATATAAATGAGCTTATAACTTCTGAACTTGCATCTATAAATATACTGCCACTACAAACAAAATCGATATTATCCTCATCATAATCCTTGTAATAGAAACTAAGATCATTGAATTTTCTATAAATGTTCCATCCATTTAGTGCGGGTTTATCCTCTATTTCACCAATAGTTTTACCAGTCTCTTTGAAAATACTTGTTGGTCTTTTATATATATCGATCATACCATCGTCAATGTCTAAATACTCTAATTCTTCTGCCAATTGTTCTATTTGTTTGGCAATCATTCTATCGTTTCTAATTTCGCTAATACTCTTTGGAATTTCCATTGAATGATTATATCCATTGATATGATTCTCTTTTTCTTTTTCATAAACATTCTTTATATATTTGATTAGATATGGTAATGTATTTGTGATTTGAATACCTGTATTTCTATATAACCTTTTTAAATCAACCGAGTTGACCCGTAGATATGGTGCAATCATTAAATCTGAAATCTGTGCAACTAAAGTAATTCTTGTTCTATTTGGTGTAACTTCTAAAAACTGCCAACCTGATGGTTTCATATATTCTGGGTTTTCTATCGATTCATGATGAATTGATCTAATAACACAATATGCTGCTTTATTCTCATAGTCAATATCAAAATGTCTTAAAAATACAAAACTTCTTGGTATACCGCCAAGTGGTGACGCAAATGTATAAAAATCTACTGTATTGCAACTATCTAACTGTTCTATTTTTTTTGACTAAAAAAAAATTAATTTTAAATAAAAAATAAATAAATATTGGTTTGTTGTTTTTTTTTTAACTATAAAATATTTTAAATTATTTACCTCTATGCATAAACAGTCCCATGTTTTTTGTAAATTTGCATTATATAAAACATTTAATGGTAATTCTGGTGATGTATCAATTTCCCCAACACATTTAAAAATTAAACCTTCTTCTGTCGGATTTTCAAAAGATTGAACTGTACACTCTTCATATTCCCCCAGATCTGTCCAATTGATTGTAGTACTTTCTATTAAATATTTAACTTCTTTGTGAACACTTTCCACTAAATCTAGTCCATTTATATATTGCATTTTTTTTTAAATTTCATAAAATTCTTTAAAAAATTAATTTTTGAATTACTATTATTTTTATCTACAGTTTATTATTTTTACTATTATTATATTTATTAATATATAAAAAAAAAAAAAATTATTAATTATTTAACAATTCGCATACGCTGATATTTTATTATTATTTTGTTATTATCTGTTATTTTTATTGCTAATTTTTTTTATTATTTAAATTGTGCGATAATTAAACAAAAAAAAAAATTTTAATTATTTTATTTAATTAAAACTATATATTTATAAAGATCTTGAATAGAATTTAGTCTTTTTTTTTTATTTTATTTTATTTTTTTTTTATTTTATTTATTTTAATTTTATTTTATTTTATTTTATTTTTTTTTGTTTTTTTTTTTTATTGCATGGAATATTATTTTGTATTTATGAATAGATTGTAATGGAGGTTTGGTTTAATATGGTGCTATTAATTACTGAAAAAACTATAAATATTTTTTGTGTGAATAATTATTATTCGAAAAAAAAATAAAAAAAAATTTAAATATTCGAAAAAAAAAAATAAAAAAAAATAGTTTTATTTAATATCTATTGGTTTGACTATGGTACAAAGAATAAATCAAATATGGTAAATTTGTTAAAATAAATACACAAATAGAAATTTATTTTATAAAATAAAAAAAAATTATTATTTGTGTAAAAAAACTAAAAAAAAAATTTAAAAAAAACTATAAAAAAATATAGGAATTATTGTGAATGATAAATATCTTTTCGAAATTTAAGCCTCTTATTAACCAAAGGTATTAATTATAAAAAGATTATCCATATTTAAAAGATTGCACATAGCTATATGATACTATGTTTGAAAAATAAAAAATAAAAAAAATGAAAAAAACTTTTGAAATTTTTAAAGAAAGTGTGTTTTTTTTTTTTTTAATTACAAAATAATTTTTTCCAACGAATAATGATCAATTTTAAGTTTTTTTTTCTTTTTTGGAAAGGTGGGCTTCATATATATTTACCTACACTTTACTTTTACTACTAAATTATGAAGGGTGATTATTGAAAAATAAAAATAAATAAATAACTGTAAAGAATAAAATTATAATCACAGGATATTTTTTTTATAAAATTTTTATTTTAAAACAAATAAATAATAAAAAAATTAAAAAAAAAAAGATATATTATTTTTTTTTAAAAAATTTTATATTTTATATTTTTTAGTTTTTTGGTTTTTGCAAAGTTATCCTTTAATGATGATAAATATTTTTATGAAAATATTTTTGTTCAATCTTTTTTAAAGAATGAATGGATATTGGATTATGTGTTACAATCATTTTTGGCTATAAAGCTCAGAAATTTTTATTTTGCGTAGCTTCGATCCTATTTGAATTAAAAAAAAAATAAAATTTATTCACTTACGTATGAAAAATCACTTCGTTGGTAAAGAAGTGTATGATAAAATTGATTATTATAATTAATGACACAAAAAAAAAAAAAATTATGCCATGCACCAAATAAAGTACAATATAAAATTTAGATATTTTGGTAAAATTTTTTTTTTTATTTTTTTAAATTTTTTTTGGCACCCCATCTTCCATATTTTTATATAAAAATGGTTGATTGATTGTTGTAATGGCGCCATATTCAATGTCTCTTGAAATTTTAAAAAATTTTTAAAATATGCATCCAAACTTAATCATTAGCTTCAATTTTTTCTTTTCTTTTATTTATTTTTTATTTTTTTATTTATTTTATATATTTTATTTATTTTTTTATAAACACATCGATGTTTTTATACAACGAATAGTTTTTAATTTTTTAAAATAAATAATTTGATTTTTTATTTTTTTTAATTTTGATTTTATAATTTAGCTTGTGGAAGGGTTTTTCTTTTTTCCTCAGCTTGAACAGCAACAAGAAATTGGTTTATATTTCTAATATAATCTTTGGTGTGGTGTCTAAGATGACTAACGTGTTCCGATTTTTCCCAGTGTTGGATATGGATTAAGTCATCTCTAATATATTGTTTTAATCTTTTAATAAATTCTTCGACTTCACTGCCAGGTATTAATTTATCATCGGTTGAATATAAAATTGTGTGAACATATTGGTTCTAAAATTTAAAATTTTTTTTTAGTTTTATATTTTTTTTTTGAAAAAACAAAATGGAGTAACTAAATACATACCTTTGGATGGGTTAAATATTTTCTATATAAAACAAAATATGGAAACCAAACTGCAGCGGTTAAGGGTAATGCCATATATGTTCCAATACCACCTCCCATTGGTTTTGCTAAAGTCCAAAAACCAGTGAAAAGTTGTTTATTTGTAAATGTTGGTAAACTGTCCATAACTACACCTTTGATCATTGGGTGAATAGATTTGTACTCTTCCATTCCTAACATATATTCAATGAATGTCCAATAAAGAAAACCACCACCATTTGAAAAGATATGAAATATAACAGAATCACAATTTGGTCTTTCTTTTAAATAGTTTGCGATTTGTTTTAACATAACCTCTGCTTTTCGTCTGATACCAAAAATTGATAAACTAAAATTTAAAAAAAAAAAAAAAAAATATTAGTTTAATAATTAAAAAAAAAAAAAAATTATTTAAATAAAATATTACATTTCGAAATAATCTGCTCTATATGAAAGTGTATTAAAACCTCTTGAGGTCCATAAATTGATATATTTAATTAAAAGTTTTTGGGTGCTTCCCATCCAGCCCAAAACAATACATAATGGTCTTGACTCCATATCATCATCTGCTGATTTTTTGATTATGCTAAGGTTTGGATTATTTGAATTTTTATCGGTTGGGATAAAAGTGAGATGATTATTTTTATTTTTGGGGTCTATCGATGGTGTAACTTCAAATTTACATGGAATGTGTGCCGCAGTTTTTGAACTGGTAATGGTTTTATTATTAGATGTGGACATAGTTTTTTTTTATTTCTCTATATTTATTAAATATATTTTTATAAATATCTATTACTAAAAATTAAAATAATAAAAAAAAATAAAATAAAAAAATAAAAATGAAAAATAAAAAAAATTAAAAAAAATAAAAATAAAATAAAAAAAAATAAAAAAAATAAAAATAAAATATATTGTGCTATGTCTCTCCAAATATAGTTATAAATAACATTCTCTAAATTTCTGTTTATCAATTTCTATTATATTGCTTTATCCTTTTTTCTTTTTGTAATTTTAATTTTATTTTATTTTTTTTAAAATTGGTCAGTTTTTTTTTTTTTTTTTTTTTTTTTTTTTTTTTTTTTTTTTTTTGGAGGGGTTTTCTTTGTAATTTTTGTACCCCTATGGGTTTATTTTAAAAAGGCCCTCCTGTTTCTTGTTTTAAAAAAATTTACAAATTTTTTCCCAAAAAGGGATTTTTCAAATCCCCTAAGTTAAAAAAAAAAACCGGGTTTGTTTTTAAACCGGGGGAAGGGTTTTTTAACAAAACCAAAGGTTTTTTCAGGGGAAATTTTTAAACCCTTCATACCAAATGCAACACCTAGGGGGGTTAAACCACAACAACCTTTTTTGCGGGAAATAAAAAAGGAAAACCCGGGTTTGCTTTTTAACGGGCCCCTAAAAATTTGAAAACCCCCTTTAAAGTTTCTGTTTAAGGGGGGATCAAAATTTTGGAAAACCTTTACCCGGAAAAATCTAAAAGGGGGAAAACTTTTGGGAACCGAAACTTCTTTGGGGCCATTTAAAATTGGGCCAAAATTTTTTTTTTCCAA
>NW_003519585.1:0-40155 GCF_000190715.1 Dictyostelium purpureum | reverse complement strand
AAAAAAAAAAATCTTAAATGCTGTAAATCTTTTGGTAGCTGAACTTCTATTGTAGCATTTAAAATTGAGTCAATATTTTCTTTTTCCAACCATTCCTTGTTCTTTAAACATCCCCTGCCACCTACATATACATTTACACCATTATCAAATTGGTCGAAAACCTTGTATCAATTGATTTTTGTTGTTCGAAATGATGATTTCCAAAATCATCACTTACTAATCCTAATAATGATTGTGATCTTTGTAATAGTTCGTTATTATTATTATTATTATTACTATTGTTGTCGTTGTTATTTTGAGTACTTTCAAAATCTCCTTCATAGTGGTCAACCATAACACTTTCTTCGCTATTATGGCTATCTGTGTCATTACCTTCGTCTTGAGTATTAAAATTTAATTTGATCTTTTCTTTTAGCAACACAAATTCATATCTTATTTCTTTTTCCTTGTCTTTGGTTGGCGATAGTAAAAACGAAACTTTAACTTTTTCATCTTTACTCTTGAGAGTGGCTGTGTCTGTAGATTGATTGTCATCTGTAGTGCTCTTTTTATTCTTTTTGAAAGTATCTAGTATCGATGATGAGGGTAGTTTGTTTTCTTTTTTTTCGTTTTTTTTTTTTTCTTTTTCTTTGACCTTTTCATCCTTTTCATTTTTTTCGTTTTCCTTTTTTAGGATCTTCTTAATTTCTTTATTTTTTTTTTTTTCTTCTTTCTCCCTATCTTTTTCTTTTTTCTTTTCATCTTTTTCTCTATTTTTATCTTCTTTTTCCTTTTTTTTATCTTTTGAGTTGTCACTAGTGATGGTACTAGTCTTTTCAGGCTTAACATTATCACTTTCAGTTTTTATATTTGTTACTGGTTGTCTTTGTCTGGGTTTGGTTGGATCAAAATACCAATAAATACCATCCAAAGTTGATTCTAACCTAGATTTCTTTTTTATTTTTTGTTTAAAATCGTTGTTATTAATATTACTATTATTACTATTATTACTATTATTGCTATTTAAAACTACAGGTTTCAAAGGGTCATGGTGTTGGCTCTGATTATGGTGGGTTGTATTATTTTCTATTTTAATATTATAATCTAATGTGTTATTACCATTGATATTCTTATTATTATTGTTATTGTTATTGTTGTTACCAATATTATTAAGAATATTTGGCTCAATATAGATATTTTCTTTGTTTTTATTATTTATTTCTTTTTTTATTTTTTCTTGTGACGTCAAGGTTGTGGAGGTAGTTGTAGTGGTGGTTGTTATCTTTGGAGTATCTATATTATTATTTTGAATAAAAGTGATACTAGAATGGGTGCTATTGGTCGAGGTGGTTATATTATTATTATTAATATTATTATTATCATTATTAGGTATATCCAATGCCATTTCTTTTGATTGACTTAAAATGTTGGTTATACTATCTTCATCATCACTGTCATTTTCAAATATAATGCTGTCTTCATAATGGGTTATGCTATAGTTAATGCTATAGTTAACACTGCTATCATTATCACTACTCTCATAAATTATACTATCTTCTTGATAGTTATAAGAATAATTATTATCATTATTATCATTATTATTATTATTATTATTATTATTATTATTATTATTATTATTATTGCTACTATTATTGCTACTATTATTGCTACTATTATTGCTACTATTATTGCTATTGTTTAAACTATTTTGTGAGTTGGTCAATTCATTAAAATTTATATCATTGCTGCTACTGGATAATTTCTTTTTTATAACTTTGGTTGTAGGTTTCTCAGAGTCTGATGTTTTAGGTGATTTTTCGAATAATAAGCCAGTTATATATTTATTATTAGGTATTCGAGGTCTTTTATCGGATTTTATCTTCCAATATTCACCATCGAAATTATCCATATTAGTGTTGGGTATGATATATTAATCAATTAATTTACTTAATTGTTTTTTTTATAAAAAATTCCAAAAAAAAAAAAAACACGCGCAATGTTTTTTTTTTTATTTTTTATTTTTTTACATTTAGGATTAGTTATCTTTAAATAGATTAAAATATTAAACATTTAAAATATTTATAATTACTTTTTTGGTTTAATAGTTTAATTAATATAATTCCATTAAATTTAAATTATTAAAATTAAATTACAATTAAGTGCATTTATTTTATTTTTAAAAAAATTTTATTCAAAATTTTTTTTTTTTTTTCTTTTTATTTTTAAAATTTTTTTTTTTATTTTTTTTAAAAATTTCAAAATTTTTATAATTTTCTCATTAATTATTATTTTTAAACATATATTTGTTTGTTTTGTTTTGATTTGATTTTTTTTTTTTTTTAATTAAAACATTAAAACAATTAAAGACATAATATTATAAATATATAATATATATATAATAAAATAATAAAATAATAAAATGGTAAGTCTACAAGTATTATAGTATTGGTAGTTTTATTTTTTCGTTTTTGTATTTATTTTCTTTGTGTGTGTGATATTTTTAAATTTTAGTTTATGAAAAAAGATATTTTTTTTTTTTTTTATTATAATATATTTTATTAACAAATATTTGTTATTTAGTCAACAGCAAAATTAGATTTTATTAGAGAATATGAAAAAGAATATCAAAAGGTATGGGAAGATAATAAATCATTCGAAATTGATGCTTTAGATCAAGCAGATCCAGAACATCCAAAATATTTAGCAACTTTTCCATATCCTTATATGAATGGTAGATTACATTTAGGTCATGCTTTTACTATTACCAAAGCTGAATATATGTGTCAATATCAAAGATTAAAGGGTAGAAGAGTTTTATTCCCATTTGGTTTCCATTGCACTGGTATGCCAATTAAAGCATGTGCCGATAAATTAACAAAAGAAATCCAATTATATGGCAATCCACCAGTATTCCCAGTTGAAGAAAAGAAGGAAGAAGTCAAAGAACCAGTTGTTGCAGTAAAAGAAGATCCACTTCAATTCAAATCAAAGAAAACTAAAGCAGTTGCTAAAAGTGGTGGTGCAGTTTATCAATGGAAAATTATGCAATCATTAGGTATTCCAGACGAAGAAATCCCAAAGTTCGCCGACTCTGCTTATTGGTTAAATTATTTCCCACCACATTGTGAAGCTGATCTTAAATTAGTTGGTGCCGGTATTGATTGGAGACGTTCATTTATTACCACCGACGTTAATGGCTATTATGATACATTCGTTAGATGGCAATTCGAAAACCTTAAAGCATTAGGTAAAGTTAAATATGGTAAACGTTATTCAATTTGGTCAACTATTGATGACCAACAATGTGCTGATCACGAGCGTAGTCAAGGTGAAGGTGTTGGTCCACAAAACTATACACTCATTAAACTTCAAGTTAAAGAACCAGTCCCAGAATGTCTTAAACCAATTCACGAACAAGGCAAAAAGATCTTTTTAGCACCAGGTACACTTAGACCAGAAACTATGTACGGTCAAACCAATTGTTGGATTCTACCAACAGGTCAATATGGTGCTTTTGAAATGGGTAATGGTGATGTATTTGTTTGTACCGAACGTTCAGCTCGTAATATGGCCTATCAAAATTTAACTACTGGTAAAGGTGAATACAAATGTCTTGCTAAATTCACTGGTCAAGATATTCTTGGTGCCGCTCTTAAAGCCCCATTAGCTATTAACGAAACTGTTTATGTTCTTCCAATGTTATCAGTTGATGAAGAAAAGGGTACTGGTGTTGTTACTTCCGTTCCATCAGATTCACCAGATGATTATGCCTCACTTCAAGATTTAAAGAATAAAGCACCATTCCGTGCCAAGTTTGGCATTAAAGATGAATGGGTCCTTCCATTCGAAGTTATTCCAATCATCGATATTCCAGGTTATTCTACTACTTCAGCAATCAAAGCTTGTCAAGAAAACAATGTTAAATCACAAAATGATAGAGCTCTTTTAGATAAAGCCAAAGAAACTTGTTATCAAAAAGGTTTTAATGATGGTATTATGATGGTTGGTAAATATGCTGGTCGTAAAGTTAGTGAAGTTAAAAAGATCATCAAAGATGAAATGATTGCTGCAGGTGAAGCCGTCGAATATAGTGAACCAGCCTCAAAAGTTGTATCACGTTCTGGTGATGAATGTGTCGTTGCTCTTACTGATCAATGGTATATCAATTATGGTGATGATGATATCGAATGGAAAAACCAAACTATTAAACAACTCGAAAATATGGAATTCTATAACCCAGAAACCAAAAAGAAATTTGAACATGCTCTTGGTTGGATGAATCAATGGGCTTGCTCACGTAGTTTTGGTCTTGGTACTCGTTTACCATGGGATGAACAATTTTTAATTGAATCCCTTTCAGATTCAACCATCTATATGGCCTTCTATACTGTTGCTCATCTCCTCCAAGCTGATATCAATGGTTCAAAACCAGGTACTGCTAATATTACCCCAAGTCAAATGACTAGCGCTGTTTGGGATCACGTTCTCCTTGGTAAAGATTATCCAGAAGGTTGTGCTATTTCAAAAGATACTTTAGCTCTTCTTAGAAAAGAATTCACCTATTGGTATCCAGTTGATATTAGAGTTTCAGGTGCTGATCTCATTCAAAACCATCTTACCTTCTTCCTTTATACCCATGCTGCTATGTTTGAACAAAAATTCCAACCAAAGAGTATTCGTGCAAATGGTTTTGTTTTATTAAATGGTAACAAAATGTCAAAATCAACTGGTAATTTCTTAACTCTTGCTGATGCTATCACTAAATTCTCTGCTGATGGTACTCGTATTGCTTTAGCTGATGCTGGTGATGGTATTGATGATGCCAATTTTGTCGAACAAACTGGTGTTACTGCTCTCTTAAAACTCCACACTCAAATTCAATGGATTCAAGAAACCCTCGATTCAATTGATAAATTCCGTTCTGGTCCATTAGATCGTGTCCAAGATACCATTTTCGATAGTGAAATGAACAATATTATTGTTGAATCCGACAAAGCTTATCAAAGATCAAACTTTAGAGATGCCCTTCATTTAGTATTCTTTGATCTCCAAAATGCCCGTGATCATTACAAAGTTACCACTCTTGATCAAATGCACAAAGATCTCGTACTTAAATTCATCGAAATCCAAGCTGTTCTCATCTACCCAATCGCCCCACATTTTGCTCAAAAGATCTTTAACATTTTAGGTAAAGGTAGCATCTTAGATGCTCGTTGGCCAACTGCTGGTCCAATCGATTTCGAAGCCTTAAAGAAGAATTCATACATCGAATCAACCATTTACAGTTTCAGAACCAGACTCCAACTCTTCCAAAAAGCCAAAGGTAAAGGTAAAACCGCTTCCGATAAAATTCTCCCAGAAAAATCAACTATTCTCTTTAGCAAATCATATCCAAAATGGCAACAAGATGTTCTTGAATATCTTGCTTCAATCTATGATGAAAATACCAAATCATTCACCAAAGATAATAATGCCATTAGTGAAGAATTAAGAAAGAGAGAAGAATTTAAACCACATCTCAAGAATCTCATGGGCTTTGTCGCTGCAGTCGGTCAAAACATTAAAGAAATTGGTAAAGATGCTCTTCAAACCTCACTTACTTTTGATGAATCCGAAATTCTCAAAGAAAACATTGATTACATTTGTAAAACTTTAGAAATCACTACATTCGATGTTCAAGAATTTGCCGATACAACCCAACCAGCTGCTGGTAAAGGTGTTCAAGCTCCACAACCAGGTCGTCCAACTTTTTCATTCATTTAAAATATATTATTATAAATAAATAAAAAAAAAATAAAAATTAAAAAAAAAAAATAAAAACCAATCAATGCCTTATTAAATTACATAAACTTTTCATTTCTTTGTCAAAATCAACAATGTGCAAATTCTTTAAACAAAATTCACTTTTTTTTGTTTATTGTTTAATAATACACCAAACTAATTAAATATGAATTTTTTACAGATATAAAAAAAAATACAACCATCCAAAATTCCAAACTGCATCTAAAAATAATTTTTTATAAAAATAGAATTTTTTTATTTTTTTTCTTATTCTATTTATTAAAATATTTATATTCTTTTAAAAAATCATGATTAATTTTAAAAGCAATAATGATTACAATTGCATACCTTATTTAATTTTTCATAATAAAAAATCCAAGTTTTAATTATAATAAAAAAATAAAAAATAAAAAAAAAATATTTTTTAATTTTTTTTTTTTTTTTTAATTTTTAATTTTTTTTTTTATTTTTTTTTTTATTTTTTTTTGGTTATTTCTAACAGACTGAGAAATCTATTTTTTTTTTTTTTAAATAATTAGTTCTCTTTGTATTATATAAATTAAATCAAATTAATAGTTAATAGTAATTGTTGTTTTTACCTTTCTTTTTTTTTTTTTTTTTTAAACCTTGTACAAATTTATAAATAAACATTAAAAAAAAAAAAAGCAAAATAGATAATTAATATAATAAAAAATGTCATCACCAACAAATACAACTACCACCACCACCACTGCACCACAAAGCGAAAACGAAACTAAACCAACACCACCAGCCCCAGTTGAAGATAAATCAAATGAAAGAATTAAAAAGAGGGATCCAGGTAAGTTTATAAATTTATAATTCTTATTAATATTATTTTTTCATAGTTTTAGCATATAGAATCACCTAAAATTACAATTAAATAAATACTTTTTAAAAATAAATGCTATTGAATTAAATTATTAATTCATAATATGTTTTTTCAACTATTTTTAGGTAATATTACTAAAGTTATTAAATGTGGTGTTGTTGGAGATGGTACAGTAGGTAAAACTACACTTCTTCTTTCTTATATTACTCAAGCATTCATCACAGAGTATACACCAACAGTATTTGACAATTTTTCAGCTATCGAAGAAGTTGATGATGGTAAATTAGTTAATGTAATTTTGTGGGATACTGCCGGTCAAGATGATTACGCCCAAATCCGTACCACTTGCTATACTAATTGTAAATATGATGTATTTTTACTCTGCTTTTCAACTGTTAACCGTGATTCATTTGATAACGTTAAATACAAGGTAATTTTCATATTAAAAATAATTCAGATACCAGATCAAAAAAAAAAAAAAAAAAAAAAATCATTTATTAACCTTATTATTTAAATTTATCTAGTGGTTACCAGAATTAAAAGCAAACTCACCAGGCACCCCATTTATTTTAGTTGGAACTAAGACTGATATTAGAGACCAACAAACTCAAGGTGCTGTATCACCACCACTTACAGGTCAAGTAAGTAGTATTATTACATTTAAAGAGGGTCAAAAGAGAGCTAAAGAAATTAAAGCTCACAACTATATGGAATGTACATCACGTGAATCTTCTAGTGTAGCTAAAGTTGTTTTAGAAGCCGTCAATATTATCATTGAAAAAGAAAGAGTTAAAAGAGTAAGCAACGAAAAAATGTGGAAAAAAGAAATTAAAAAAGAAGAAAAAGAAGCAAAACAAGAGCAAAAAGAAAGAGCAAAGTATTTAGAGAAACAAAAAACTAAAGAAGAAAAAGCATCAAAGGATTCTAAAAAATCAAATGGTTCATCCTCACCATCCTCAACCCCCCCAGCTTCACCTGAAGAATCTTCACCAAGATCCGAAAAAAAAAACAATCCATCAGCATCAACATCAACAACAACAACAAATAATAATATAAATAATAATACCGCCACCAACTAATTATATGTGTTTTAAAATTCATATTTTTTAATAATATAGATTAAATATATTAAAAATTTTGTAATCAATAAAAATAAATAAATTCTAAAAAAAATTAAAAATTAAAGATAAATAAACTCCAAATATATTTATATTATAGTTTAGTAATAAATATTTATTTTTACCAGGATTTAAACAAATATAGATATAAATTTAAAAAAAAATATTTTTAGTTTTTAAAATTTGGCGCTAAAAAAAATTTTATTTGTTTGTGAATCACCCGTCCAAATAAAAAATAAATATGAAATGAAAGGTTGAAAAAAGAAGTTTTAGTAATGAATTAAATATAGGCACTATTTATTTTCTAATACTGATTTATTTAATTTTATAAAATACGTATTGTTATTTATTTATTTTCTAATATTTAAATTTTTTTTTTTTTTTTTAAATTATATAATTATTTGTTTTGTGTGAATTAATTAAAATTCATCTTCTTCGTCGTGATCATTTGGAATATTATCTAAAAATGAAAGATCGGCTGATGAGGTATTGGTTGGATTGGCTGGGGTTGGGTCTAAAACAATGTCGTGATCTTCTGAACTTGGGTCAACAAGTGGTGAGGTGGTTTCAAAAAGGTTATTATTTAATTGTGGTGAAGGGGATTTAACTGGAGTATTATTATTTGATGTAGTTGAAGTAGTAAAATCTAAATCGTCTAAAAGTGAGGCAGCTGTATTATTATTATTGTTATTGGTATTAGTGGCAGTGGTTGTAGTTTCAATATTTACTAATGATGGAGAATCTAAACCATTTGTATTAGATGTTACAATTGGAGATTTTGTATGTTTTGAACCATGTAAACTGAAATCTTGTAATGATGATAAAACTTTTTCATATTCTTGTTCGCTGACATTTTCAACCTCTTCAATTAAATTTCTTTGTTTCTTTGGAATATTGACATACTCTTTGGCAGATTTTGGATGAGATCTTAATGATTCAAAATATTTTTCGGCTCTAACTGAAAGATCATAACCTGGGAAAAGATTTGGATAGTCAATTGGATTTGAAAGAGCTTCAGCAGCTTTTGAACTGGTATGTTTAAGGTTTTCTTTCCATTTTTCGACCATTTCAGGAATTAATGATGGAAGATATGTACGTGCCATAAATGCTGCTTCTGAAAAGCCACCACCTTCACAAAGTGTATTGAGGCAATTTAATAATGAGTTTGGAATTAAAAGATTACAAATAAAGCTAATATTGGTTTGACCTTTTTCCTCTGCTAAAATTGAAAGCTCCTTCATTCCTTCAAGATTACCAACTGAGCTGTATAATAACAATAAACCTGGTAAATCCTCTGCTTTCTTTAAACAATTTTCTGCCAATTTAATCTATAAAAATAAATAAAACAATTAATATTTAATTCATTTAAATAATATAATAGTAAATAACCTACATCACCAATTTGTAAAGCCAAATCACCTAAATGTTTAAATTTAGTTTCTGATTCAGATTTTAATGCAATTTCGTGAGCAATTTGAAGATTTTCTAATTGGATTGCTAATTCAAATCTATGATCGAGATCAGTTGAAACTTCTAAGGCTTTTTCTTTATAACCTTGTGATTCTAAAAAGTGTGCAATGCTATTTCTTTGATCTTGTGGTATTTTTGGTAAAATTCTTTCTGCACTTTCTAAATCACCTCTTAAAATTGAGGTTTGGTAACTGATAACTGATAAATGAAGTTTATATGAAACAATATTTAAATTCTAAAATAAAAATAATTGGAATTAGTTTTGAATATTTACTATAAAATTTTTAATCCACTTACTTTATCAGATAAATATAAACGACCACTTTGTGGCAAATATTTAAGTAAATACATATGTTTTTCTAAATGTGAAATGGTTACAACTTCAGTTCCTACACAATAATTTAATTTACTGTTCTTATTGACATAAATGAAGCAATCACCAACCCAAAGAGCTGAACCAATTGTATCTTCAATTTCATGTACAACATCGAAAGCATCTTCAATACCTAATTCACCAATTGGTTGACCACTTTCCATGTATTTTTGAACTGTATCTTTAAAGTATCTAAGAATAAATGTTGATTTATCTGTAACAATTGCTAAATAATCTCCATTTTCTGACCAGAATATCTTTATGATAAAGAAATAGTTAATATAATAAACTTTTATAATAATATATATATTTAAATACATACATTTTTTGGTGAGGTTTTTTCAATTCTACGAATAATATCAGCAGAATCCCAACTATAAAAACATAAGGTATCATTTGATTTAACACCTAAAAGTGAACCACCGAAAATACCTTCAGCAGAGAATGCTGGTTTGAAACTATGAGTTTCTTTAAAGTTTTTAAAGATTTTAATACGTGAAGAACTTTCTCTAACAGCGTATTGACCGGAATCTTCGGCCCAAACAAATTCCAAAGCATTACCAAAGGACTTATTTCTCCAAGCCAAAGCAGTGTAAATGATGAATTCGCCATCACCACAAACACTAACGAATCTACCATTTGAATTGTGTTGAAGTTTTTGTGGGAATACTTCGCAATTACCAAGATCTTTACTTGAAATTAAAAGCTTTTCACCATCTTGAACAGTATCGCTTTCTAAAGTATTGCTGATATTTGCAATTCTAATTTCATTATGTTTAGCATAAATAACCTTACCACCTTGATCCATACTGACTGGAGGTTTATTTTTACCAATCTTTAAAACTACAGTACCATCATCATAGCCAACACCAATAAAGTTTGAACCACGAAGGAAATTCATTGACCAAACGAAACCCATACCGTAATTAAGAGTTCTTTCTAAACGATAAGTTGATGAATGCCAAAGTTTAATTGTACCATCTTCAGAACCACTAAGAATTAATGGTAACTCTGGGTGATAGCATACTGCTGAAACATTATTACTGTGACCTTCGAGGGTTTGGACACAAGTCTTTGATTGATAATCCCAAATTTTAACCAATTTATCATCGGCACCAGAGATTAAGTATGGTTTTTCACCACCAGAGAAATATTCGACTGCATTAACACCTTTTTCGTGACCCTCTAATGTGAAATGTGGATGTGGTGAATTAATACTCCAGACTTTAACAGTTTTATCTAATGATGCTGTTGCAAATACATTGGTATCTTTTGGATTCCATGCCATGGACATAACATAATGTGAATGACCTTCGAATACTTGAATGTTGGTCCATTTTTCGTAATCCCACAATTTAATAAACATATCATCTGATGATGATAAAATATATGGTAATGTTGGATGAACAATGATACATCTAATATAATCTGCATGTGCTTCGAATGATTTAATCTTTTCCATTGTATTATAATTATAAACTCTAATATATGTATCATCTGAACCTGTAACTATCCATTGTTTCTTTGGTATAAATTTTGCTGTTCTAACTGGATTTTGTGGTGAAACTTCAAATGATTTAACCATATTCTAAAAATAAATTTTAAAAAAAATTATTATTATTATTATATAATGATATTTGTGCTCAAATTTTAAATACTTACTTGAGTTTCATAATTCCAAATATAAACATTACCATCATATAAACTTGCTAAAATCCATGGTTCTGTTGGATGAATATCAACTGATTTAACTCTATCAGATCTAGTTGATAATTTTTTCTATAAAATTTTAAAAAAAAAAAAGATATTTGTTAATAATTACTGTTATGAATTAAAACAAACTATAGTAGTAATATAGTAATGATTTTAAAAAAAAAAAAAAAAAAAATTTTGATTCTTGAAACAATTTTACTAAACAACCAAATACTATGTAATCTTTTATTTTTTTTTTTTATATTACTTTTATATCTAAACGTAATGGCATCTTAAATTTATTATTATTACTATTATTTTAAATACAATAAAATATTAAAAAAATATATATAATAATAAATAATATGTAATATAAAAAAATAAAAAAAAATGAAAATCAAAATTTTTTAATATTTTTTTTAATTTTTTTTTAAAATTTTTTAATTTTTTTTTTTTAATTTTTTAAAATATATAGAACTTCGTGCAACATCAGCTCCATATTAGCCACATAGTTAAAAAAATGTAGTTTTCATTTGACTTTTTCTCAAAAAAATAGACACATAAACAATTATTTTTTTTTTATTTTATTTTATTTTTTCATTTCCCCTTCGTTTTTTGATTAATTAAAAATAAAGTTAACTTTATTTAAATAATAAAAAAAAAAAAAAATTTCATTGTTAAAAAAAAGGTAAAAGATCAAGCATTCAATAATCTATAAAACAACTTAAAAATAAAATAAATAATGAAATTTTTTTTTAATTTTGTGATCTTTTTATAAAATATAAAATATAAAATAAAACAAAAACAAAAACAAAAACGAAAACGAAAACGAAAACGAAAACAAAACAAAACAAAATATTATATTTTAAAATATAAAATATAAAATATAAAATATAAAATATAAAATATAAAATATAAAATATAAAATAAAATAAAGAAATATAAAATTAAATAAAAAAATAAAATATTAATGCCAGATTATCTTTTTATCATAATCTTTTTTTTTTTTTTTTTTTTTGGGTTTTCTGCGCTACTCTTTTTTTTTTTAATAATGATTTATAATAATAATAATAATATTAATAACAAATAATAAATAATAATGGTTTATTATTTTATGAAATTTATAATAAATTTTAAAGATATAAATAAAATTTTTTTTTATTGTATAATTATCGTTTTTTTTTAAAAAAAAATCAGACCAGATCTCGATAAAGCATAAAAAGTATAAAATTTATTATTATGACAATATAAATATTTTAAATAGTGGAAATAAAATAAAACTATTTTAAGGATGGGGTTATACAGTCATATATAGTGGGTAGAATATAAATAAATAAAAATATTTCTAGTAAATTTCAACACACACACATATACATAAACAAACCCACATATTTAGAAAAATCCACATAAAAACCCACATAAAAACCCACACTTTTTTTTTTTTTTTTTTTTTTAAAACTAAACATTTAATGTATAAAAGGAAAAATAAACAAATATAAAAAAGGTAAAAGCTCGATTTCGATTCAAAAAAAATAATTGTAAAATATAAAAATTAGAAGAACAAAGTTATAAAATTATATTAATTATATAATAAAAAAACCAAAATTTATTTTCCACACCCGCACAGAACCCAACCAAAAATCTATGATAAAACTTTTATTATTGTAAAAATTTTTTTGGGTTTTTAATTTTTTTTTATTTTAATTTTTTTTTTTAATTTTTTTTTTTTTTTAAAATTTTTTTTTTTTTTTGTTATGATATTTATTTTTTCATTTTTTTTTTTATTTTTTTTCAATACTATAAACTAAAAACTTTAATTATTTATATCATATAACAATGGTATGTGTTTTTATAACAATAACAATATTTATAAAATTTATATTTACAAATATATAGATAACATTTATTTTGTATAATAATAAATATTCATATAATAACTTTTTTTAAAAAAAATAAAAATAAAAAATAAAAAAACCGAATATTAATATTTTTTTTTTTCATCAAATTTATTTTTATAATTCTATTTTAATCTTCAAATAATTTTAGTCATCAGGTGTCAAATTAGCTAGCGACTGTGTTGAAGTCTTCAACCAATTAAAATTAGGCCGTAAATTCGGTATCATTGTCTACAAAATCTCAGCTGATTCAACCCAAATTGAAGTTGAAGAAAAAGTTTCTGGTTCAGAAGCCACTTTCGACAAATTCTTAAGCTTACTCCCAGAAAACAACTGCAGATACGTTCTTTTTGATTACGCTTTCGAAGAAGAAGGTGCCAACAAAAACAAAATCACTTTTGTCCAATGGTGCCCAGAAACCTCAAAAATCAAAGAAAAAATGTTATACACTTCATCAAAAGATGCCTTACGTAAAGCTTTAGTTGGTATTCAAATGGAAATCCAAGGTACTGATAAATCAGAAGTCGATCATGCTGCTTTCAAAGAAAAAGTCAACAGAATCTAAATTATCTATTTTTTTTAGTAAATTGTGTTTTTAATTAAATTTATTTATAAAACAATGCAAAATTAAATATTCAAAACCCTGTTATAATATATACTCATAAACTCCAATCTTTTTTTTTTCATAAAAATTTTTATAAAAAAAAAAGTTAGTCTTTTAAAAAAATTATTTTTGTTATCTTCATATTTTTTTTTTTTTGGCCAAAATTTTTTTTTTTCCCCAATTTTTTTTTTTTTTTGTTGTAATTGGAAGCCCAATAATTTTTTTCAAACCAAAATTTATATAAACTAAGGAGATATTATCCTTTTGATTTTATAATAATATATTTAAAAAAAAAAAAACAATTTTTTATAATAAAAAAATGGGTTATTAATGGCTATTAATATAATAATCTATTTTTAAAAAAAAAATTGATTAAATTTTTATTCATCATATCCATTTTTAATTTGGGTTTTGTTTTTTTGCTCAAAAATAAATGTATTTACGAACCTCAAAAATTTACTTTGAAATAAAATAATATTTAGAAAATTTTTTTAACCCTTTTTTTAATTAAAAATGAAATTATAATTGTAATTAAAATTATAATTGTATTTTTTTTATATTTTTCAAATTAATACATAATAATGAATAATAATAATAATAATAATAATAATAATAATAATAATAATATAAATAAAAACAACAACAAAAATAAAGATTTTGTTATTTTATCACAATTAGAGGAAGAAAAGAATTTTATGAATGAATATAATAAATTTAAAAAGAGAAAAGAGGAACATTGTGATTACCTAATAAAGAAATTTAAAAATAGTACAATCAATGATATGACAACTAATGAATTAATAGAATTGGGAAAATTTTTTAATATTCCAAATAATCAAGAACCTAAAATTATTTTGTTTGAAAAAATTGAAGAGTATATGTTTTCTCAATATAAAATAGAAAAAGAATTAAAAAAAAGATAATTTGGAATAAAAATAAAAAATTTTATCTATATAAAAAATAAAAGTTTATAAAATTAAAATTATGGTTTTTTTTTTCTTTTTTGTTTTTATTTTATGTTTGTTTTATAAATAACATTTAACTTTAGCTTTTGTGTGTTGTGGTTTTGGGTTTTTAAATGGTTTTTTATTTTATTTTTTTTATTATTATTCTTTTTTTTTTTTTAAAATACTATTTATAAAATTATTTCTTTAACATATTACGAACAAATGGTTCATAGTTGATTGCACCATCACCAGCACCTACTGCTTGTCTTAACATTTCTTCTACTTGATCTTCATTTAATCTTTCACCCAAATTTGTAAGAATGTGTCTAAGATCTGATGCACCAATTAAACCTTTGCCATCTTTGTCAAATACTTGAAAGGCTTCAATAATTTCTCTTTCATCAAAATCATCAACAACTTTTCTACTTAAATAATTAAATAATCCATCCAATGTCATTTGATTATTTGCTATATTTTATAAATTAAAATAACGTTAATAAACTATTATTATCTTCTTCATTACTATTTAATGTATTTGTGGTAATTAATAAAAATACAAACATCCATATTCTCTTAAAATATCATTTATATCGTTTGGGGATGGATTTTGGCCTAACCATCTTAAAACATTTGCTAATTCTGTTGCTTCTAATCTACCATCTTTATTTCCATCATATAAATTGAAAGCTTCTTTGAATTCAGATTGAGCTTCTTCATTTAATTTTGAGCTCTAATATTTATTATTTAGTAAATATTTGAATGAAAATATTAATATTAATATATTTTGTTTATTTTTAATAAAATGATTTTTTGAAATTTAAAAAATTTAAAAAAAATAATTTATTACCATTTTTATTATAATTGATTTTTTTGAAAAGGAAATAAAATTACAATGGGGGGGATAAATAAATAATAAATAAATAAATGGATATGTTTAATAAAATTACAGTATGGATTAAATTGTATAAAAAAGATTTATTAATAAAAAAAAAAATCAAAAAAAAAAAAAAAAAAAATTATTTTAATTTTTTTATTTTTTTTTATTTTTTTAAATTTTTTTAAATGGCTTTTTTTCGTTAATTTTTTTTTTTCTTTTATTTGAATTAAAATTATACATAAAATAATCTTATAAATAAATAAATAATTAATTAATTAATAACTTTAAAATTTAAAGATAACTAAAATATAAAATATTTTAAAATTTTTTTAAAAAATAAAATGTCACTAAAAATTTATTGGGATAGAATCACTGAAAAGCATTCAATCAAATTGATGAATCATTTAAATCAACAATTATCAGGTTTAACAAAGACATATGAGAATATTGGTGAATTAAAATTATCAAATTTGTCATTGGGTTCAAAACCACCAACTTTTGAAATTATACAAATATCTGATCCAGATGCATTAATTTTAGGTACTAAATCACCAAATGGGATCGAATTAAGAGCTAAAATAGGATATGAAGGTGATGCATTCATTATAGTTCAAACCGAATTTAAAGTTAATTTACCAACTCCCAATTTTATTACCTTTCCAGTCACTGTAAAGGTTTCCAACCCAAAATTCTCAGGTATATATCAAATAATTTTAATTTATTTATTCACCCCCACTAACTTTTTTATTTTTTTTTCGACATTTAGGTATTGCATCAGTAATATATGATACAGATAAAGTTTGTTTTTGTTTTGTTCCACCAGCTGATAATTCCGAAGGAGATTATACACCATTAAAAGATTTTAAATTTGAAACTCAACTTGGTGATTCAGATCAACATGTTTTAGCAGATTTAGACAAACTAGAAAATTTTATAGTTGGAGAAATCAAATCATTATTAAAGAAATATTTAGTATATCCAAATAAACTTACAGTTTTATTAAGCGATTTTAATTAAATAAATAACATCCATTTCAAATATATAATAGTAAATATCAAAACGACCACAAAACTGCAAAAATGTAAAAAAAAAAAAAAAAGAAATTACAAAAGATAATTATAAAATTAGGTCAAGCATAATAGTTTAGGCTTAATATTAAATTTAATATTGTTTAAAAGAAAATAAATAAATAAATAATTTTAGATATACTTTTTTTTTTTTTTTTTATAATTATTATTATTGTTATTATTATTTTAATTTTATATACAATTAAATTTTAAAAAGTTTTTATTTTTATTTATAAAGAACTTTACATTGATCTTTGCTTTACTTTTTAGATACAATTAAATTATTTTGAACTGACGCCAACACCGTTTTCTTCTTTAATTTTTTTATCAATATCTTGTCTGGTTTTTTCTTCTTTTTTAGTTTTTTCTTTTTCTGCTTTTTCTTTTTTCTTTTGTTCCTTTTCAATTTTTCTTTTTGATTTTTTACGTAATGAAAAGTCCGATCCTTTATCCATAGATTGACCAATATCGTCCAATTTTAAAGATTGAGTTTGTAATTCGGTTTGAGTAGCCATACCAATGTTTTTAAGGTCTGAAAGGATATCTTGCATTTCGTCAAGTTGAGCATCTTGTTTTTTTATCCATGTTGAACGTTGGACAAATACATTATCTTTGACACCTTCATCACTTAAACGATGTATAGGTACCGCTTGATTTTCCATGGCATAGTTAATTTGTGTTTTATCTTTATCATTCAATGGGTCGTTTTTCCATAATCTTGATAGACCTTTCTTTTCAAATCTTTCTTCTTCGTTCATGTATTGTTCTTTTGGTGATTTTGGTGTTGTTGTGCTAGTGGTTGTTGTGTTGGAGAATGGGTTACCAGATTCTTGATCCTCTTTTTGTTTTTGTAAATGTTCCTGTGCCAGTCTTTCTCTTTTTTCTTTTTCGTCATTTTGTCTCTAATTATATATTTTTACATCTACATCATGCTTTATCTTTAATCTATTGACTTCATTGTGTAGCTCTTGGTTCTTCCTGTCTTCACCTTCATTTTTTTCATTCTTATCTTTCTTTGAGAATCTTTTCATATATTTATTAAACTTTTTATATTTTCCTAACCCTTTTATATATGTCTCCTGTTCTTCTGTCAGCTTATTAACTCTATTCATTTGTTCGCCCTGTTGACCTAATTTACATAGATTATCGACACCTGTTGAATGAGATTCTCTTAACTGCTCCAACATTCTTGTGGTTCTATCTAAACTGCCATATTTTTTTTCCCATTCCTCAACCCTATCATTAATTTCTTGTTCCTATAAATTTAAACACGTTAATACTTTATTAACTTTATTATTTTTTTATTTTTTTTTTATTTACATAAGAAATTTTCATTTTTCTTGTATATTATACAAAAGTAAAATACACATAATAAAAAAAATTATTTATTTTTATTATTTATTTATAATTATTAAAAAAAAAAACAAAATAAAAAATTTTAAAAAATAAAATAATAATAACAAATAATTAATTTTTTTATTATTTTTATATAACCTTTTTTTTTTTTTTTTAACTTACATCTTCTGGAGTAAAGCTCTGTTGCTCTATTTGTTGTTTTGACATTTTTTATTATTTGTAATTGTATATTATTAATTGTTATTTTTTTTAAACAGATATTTTTCTATTTATCTGTAAAAAAAAAAAATTATTTAATATGTATTATGTGAAATGATTATTATTAAATGAAAATAATTTTAAAAAAAAATATTCAAAACAGAAAATGTCAAAAAATAAAAAATAAAAAATAAAAAAAATTATTTATATGTGTAATGGAAACATAATTCGCAATAAAATTAATTATAAAACCTTCTAATGATACGTTTGCCTTTTTAGTTTTTAATTTTTATTTTTTTATTTTTTTTTTTTTATTATTTTTTATTTTTTTAAATTAAATTTTAATTTTTTTTTTTTTTTTTTTCATTGAACGAAATAATTTGAAAAAGGAGTATTGTATTTGTTCATATAAAATATATTATATTTTTTAATTGATTTCTGGAAAGAAAGAGAGAGAACAAGATGTTTTTATTATTAAACAATTTTTATTAATTGCAAAAAGAAAAAAAAAAAAAAAAAAAAAAATTAATTTTAAAAATATTTAATTTTTTTTTATTTTTTATTTTTTTTTTAAATTTTAAACTTTATTTTTTTATTTTTCATTTTTTTTTTTTTTTTCATGTACATTAGAAATAGCTTACGACAACTATATAAAACTACATTATTAAATTATAATATTAAAATCAACCACTACTCTACAATAAATAGTACTAATAATAGTAATAGTAACAATAGAAATAAAATGAGTATTAAACCAATTATTTGCCCATCATTATTATCATCTGATTTTTCATTTTTAGCAAGAGATGCAAATTATATGCTCGATTGCGGCGCCGATTGGTTACATATGGACGTTATGGTAATTAATAAATAATATTAAAATAATCATCAATAAAAATAATAATAAATAATAAATAATGAGAGATATTAATTTATTTATTAATATGTATAGGATGGACATTTTGTACCAAATTTAACTATTGGTGCACCAGTTATTAAAAGTTTAAGAAAACATACTAAGGGTCATTTAGATTGCCATTTAATGGTTACCAACCCAGAGTTAATGATTGAAGATTTCAAGAGTGCTGGTGCAGATTCAATTACATTCCATATAGAAGTAACAGAGGAAAGAGGTATTACAAATCAAGTCATTAAAAAAATTAAAGATGCAGGTATGCAAGTTGCAATTAGTGTTAAACCAAAAACACCAATAGAATCAATTTTCCCATACATTGATCAATTAGATTTTGTTTTAATTATGACAGTAGAACCTGGTTTTGGTGGTCAATCATTTATGAAAGATATGATGCCAAAAGTTAAATTACTTCGTCAAAAATATCCAAATCTTAATATTCAAGTTGATGGTGGTTTAGATCCAAATACTATTGATGAAGCTGCCCAAGCTGGTGCCAATGTTATCGTTGCAGGATCTGCTCTTTTCAAACCAAATCAAGATCCAAAAGATACAATTAAATTATTTAAAGATGTAATTAATAAAAATATTCCAAATTGGTCACAATAATTAAATAATAATACTAATAATAACAATAAAAATAAATGGTTAAAGAAATTACACCGATGTTTTAATGGTTTTTTTTTTAAAAAATTGATTTTGATTTTTCTTTGAAAAATATTTTTATCTGTTTTGTGATTTTTTTCATTTTTTTTTAAAATTAATTTTTTTTTTTCATTTTTTTTATAAAACACCTTTTTTTTTTTTTTTTAAAACAACAATTTTTAACAAAATGGAAACAAAGATAAAAGTGGAAAGGGTTTTCAGAGAGTATGATGAATTAATAGTATATACTAAAAGTGTATTTCTTTTAGAAAGACCAATTGATTTATCTGTATTGTTTGCAGTAGCTTTATTGGTTACCTATAAAATTTATCATTCTGATATACCTTTTTTCTCACTATTATTTCTTTTGATTGCAATTTATTTTCTTTTGCAATTATTATTTTTAAATTATAAAAATATTTCAAAATATATTGTAAGTTTAATTTATATATAAATTTATAATTATAAATCAAAAAAATCAAAATTTTTTTATTAATTTTTTTATTAATTTTTTTTTTAGCCAACCAACAAAGTTAAATATGATAACACTGATGTAATTAGTTTCATTGTTGAAATAAGATTAATGATTGATGAGTGCTTCATTGAAATTAAAAAATCAAGAGATTCAAACCATAATAGAGTAAGTTCATATATTTTTTATATTATATAATATTTAAATTAACATTCTAATAATTTATAAAAAAAGTTTTATTTAAAATTGGCAATGTTTTTTTTAATATTAAGTATTGTCACTTTTATGTTATCTTTATCTATTATATTTTATATTTTAGCAATTGTTTCATTGTTTTTATTACCATTTGTTTTATTTGGTAAAAAGCCAGAAAACACTAAAGGTGCTAAAAACATGATTGCTACTGGTATAATTGCAGTTGGAAAACCAAGTTTGAAAATAGTCAAGGTAATTTTAAGACACACATATAACTATTTATTCAGTATCTCATCTTTAAATAGTGCAGAGGAACCAAGCACCAATGCAAATACTACAGAGAATGAAGAACCACTGGAAACTGTAAATGAACCAACCAAAGAAGAAGTATTAGCTGAAGAAAAACCAATTAAATCGTCCAAACCCTTTATGGTATCCCCATTCCACGAAGATTTAGTTTGCTTAGTTGAAATACCAAACAGTGATAGAGAGCAAGAATATAGAATTTCAAGTAAAGGTTTTGAATTTTCAGATTTAAATGATGGAGAATTTAATATTAATTTGTAGGTATATCTTTTTTTATCATAATTTTTTTAAAAAAGTGTGTGAAAACTAATATTTTATTTTATTCCAGTATTTTTAAAAAGGGTTTATCTAAACCAATTTCTTTAAAGAAAACTAAAATATTAAAAGAAAATGGAGAGTATAAACCAGGTTTTATCGATTTATCAGCTTCAATTATTTCATTATCATTTAATGCATATGATAAACCAGTTCAAAACTCAAAACTTACCGGTACAATTCAAATAGAGGGTGAAGATGAGATATTAAATCTCGATTCAATGACAGATTCAAAGGGTTTTTATAAGATTGTCTTACCAAAAAGTAAAGTAGAAGTAATGGTTAAAGGTATGGTTGATGGCAAACCAGTTTGTATCAATGAAAGCTATATTATTGAAGAATCAAAACCAGCATCAAACATTGAACAAGCTAAAACCATTAGACCCAAATCATTCAATAAATCAGTTAACTGCACCAATTACACAATTACCACAACTGGTAAAAAGACAGTTTATCTATGTGATATCAGTGGTTCTATGTCCCTCTCGGTTAATGGTGTGCCTCAAATCGAAAAATTGAAATCAACTTTAAAAAAGAAAATTGAAGAAAACAAAAACTCAATATCAATTGCAGCATGGAACAAAAAGACCTCTTTTTCAATTGGGAATGAATGGTTAAATAGTGAAACTAAAAGCAAAAATAAAATCCGTCTCATAAATTGGGTTGATTCTTTAAATCCATTTGGTGGAAATGATATGAAGCAAGCAATTTTATCAAGCATTTCTCAATTTGGTGATGCTGAAGAGTTTGTTGTACTTTGTGATGGTGATATATCACCATTTGACTTGGCTAGCTGGTCCACTTTTTACAGAGATAATTCAAAATATATATTTTCTTTTGTTGGTATTGGTAGTTCCTCAGACGAGGCAATGAAACAAATGTCCCAAATTAGTAATGGCCAATATTCAAGGGTTGATTAAATAAAATAAAATTTTATCACACATATAATTCATTACAATACAAAAAAAAAATTTTAAATAAAAAACAAAAAAAAAACAAAATTAAAATAATACTTAGGATACTTAGGTAGACTACATTCCATAATACTTAAATGGTTAATGGTTTTTTTTTTAAAACTGATTTCGATAATTAAAAAAATATCTTTATGATTTTTTTCACTTTTTTTAAAATTAATTTTAATTTTTTATTCCCATTTTTTTATAAAACCATTTTTTTTTTTTTTTTTTAAAACAACAATTTTTAACAAAATGGAAACAAAGATAAAAGTGGAAAGGATTTTCAGAGAGTATGATGAATTAATAGTATACACTAAAAGTGTATTTCTTTTAGAAAGACCAATTGATTTATCTGTATTGTTTGCAGTTACTTTATTAGTTACCTATAAAATTTATCATTCTGATATACCTTTTTTCTCACTATTATTTCTTTTGATTGCAATTTATTTTCTTTTGCAGTTATTATTTTTAAATTATAAAAATATTTCAAAATATATTGTAAGTTTTATTTAATTTATAAAAAACAAAAAAACCAAAATTTTTTTATTAATTTTCTTATGAATTTTTTTTTAGCCAACCAACAAAGTTAAATATGATAACACTGATGTAATTAGTTTCATTGTCGAACTAAGATTAATAATTGATGAGTGCTTCATTGAAATTAAAAAATCAAGAGATTCAAACCATAATAGAGTATGTACATATATTTTTTATATTATATAATATTTACATTAAACATTCTAATAATTTTTAAAAAAAAGTATTATTTAAAATTGGCAATAATTGCTTTATTATTAAGTATTGTCACTTTTATGTTATCTTTATCTATTATATTTTATATTTTAGCAATTGTTTCATTATTTTTATTACCATATGTTTTATTTGGTAAAAAGCCAGAAAACACTAAAGGTGCTAAAAACATGATCGCTACTTATATAGTTTTATTCGGTAAACCAAGTTTGAAAATAGTCAAAGTAATTTTAAGACACACATATTACTATTTATTCAGTATCTCATCTTTATATAGTGCTAAAAATGAACTACATAATGAAGCAAAACCATTTATGGTATCCATATTCCACGAAGATTTAGTTTGCTTAGTTGAAATAACAGGCAGTGGAAGAATGCAAGAATATAGAATTTCAAGTAAAGGTTTTGATTTTTCAGATTTAAATGATGGAGAATATGTTTTTAATTTGTAGGTATATCTTTTTTTATCATAATTTTTTTAAAAAAGTGTGAAAACTAATATTTTATTTTATTCCAGTATTTTTAAAAAGGGTTTATCTAAACCAATTTCTTTAAAGAAAACTAAAATTTCAATAAAAAATGGTGAATATAAACCAGATTTTATAGATTTATCAGCATCAATTGTTTCATTATCATTTAATGCATATGATAAACCAGTTCAAAGCTCAAAAATTACCGGTACAATTCTAATAGAGGGATCATGTGGGGCGTGGCATATCGATTCAATGACAGATTCAAAGGGTTTTTATAAGATTGTCTTACCAAAAAGTAAAGTAGAAGTAATGGTTAAAGGTATGGTTGATGGCAAACCAGTTTGTATCAATGAAAGCTATACTATTGAAGAATCAAAACCAGCATCAAACATTGAAGAAGCTAAAACAATTAGAGCCAAATCATTCAATAAATCAGTTAACGGTAGTGTGTATGACATTTATACAACTGGTAAAAAGACAGTTTATCTATGTGATATAAGTGGTTCTATGGCCCTCTCAGTTAATGGTGTATCTCAAATCGAAAAATTGAAATCAACTTTAAAAAAGAAAATTGAAGAAAACAAAAACTCAATCTCAATTGCAGCATGGAACAGAATTACCGATTTTTCAATTGGAAATGAATGGTTAAATAGTGAAACAGAAGTCAAAAATAAAAACCGTCTCATAAATTGGGTTGATTCTTTACGTCCAAGTGGTGGAAATAATATGGTGCAGGCAATTTTATCAGGCATTTCTCAATTTAGCGATGCTGAAGAGTTTGTTGTACTTTGTGATGGTGATACATCACCATTTGACTTGGCCAGTTGGTCCACTTTTTGCAGAGATAATTCAAAATATATATTTTCTTTTGTTGGTATTGGTAGTTCCTCAGACGATGCAATGAAACAAATGTCCCAGGTTGGTAATGGCCAATATTCAAGGGTTGATTAAATAAAATTTTATCACTATATAGTTCATTACAATCCAAAAAAAAATTCAAATAAAAAAAAAAAATTATAATGTAGAACACATTCCATAATACTTAGCTTTTTTATGATTTTATTTTAATTTAACAAAATGGAAATATAGAAAAAATTGGGGATGATATTCAGAGATTATGATGAAATAATACTGTATTTCTTTTTGAAAGATTAATCGATTTATTAGTTACCTATACAATTTTCTCGTTGTGATACCTTTTTTCTCACTCTTGTTTCTTTTGGTTTCAGTTTTTTTTCTTTTTGCAATTATTGTTTTTAAATTATAAATATAATTCAAAATATATCAAAAGTTTAATTTAATAAATTATAGTTCAAAAAATTAAAATATCTTTTTAGACTACAAACAAAGTTAGATAATAGAGTAAGTTCATATATTTTATATTATATAATATTTAAATAAACATTTTAATAATTTTTAAAAATTTAATGTGGGTTCTTTAGGGAGGTTACAGTAAATTTTTTGTTATATAAATTTGTTTAATATCACCACTGACCAAATTTTTAAAATTTGTATGGAAAACCCACACAAATTTTAAAAATTTGGTCGTACGTGATGTAAATTGATTATATTTTATAATATTGTTAAAGCCAATCAAGTTGGCGAAATTTGAAAATAACAAAAAAACCCACCTATATTTTAAATAACATTTTCTGTCATTAAATTTTGAAAAAAAAAAAGATTAATCAAATTTGAAAAGTTTTAACAATAAATTTTTTAATACAACAAAGTTTAATGTTGATTGCATTTCATAATGCTAAGGGTAGACATTCAATAATACTTAAGGGGGGTTAGTGGTTTTTATTTTTAAAATTGACATAGATTATTCAAAGAAAACTATATTTATATTTTTTTCATTTTTTTTTCCATAAAACACCCCTTTTTTATATTTTTTAAAAAAAAACCCCTTTTTTTATTTTTTTTAAACAACATTTTTTAAACAAATTTATGTATAATTTTTTTTTTTTTTTTTTTAAAAATTTTTATTTTTTTTTATTTTTTTATTTTTTATTATTTTTCAAATACTATATTATAACCACAATACATGGAAAGGTGAATGTTATCACAATTACATTTGATTTCGATTAAATATAAATTTCTTACAATCTGGGAATTTGTTCACATTAAATATTTTTTTCTACCATTTCTATCTAAAGTTATTTTTGAAAGATATTAGATTTTTAAATTTCTAAAATGGAACCAGAAATAAGTTGATTAATTCAAAGATATAAGAAATTCTCCTAATAATGGTTTTGCATTTGATGATAAAAATAAATTAACAACAACCCAATTATATAGTAATACATAAAACTAATCTTTTATTGGTTTTTGAGAGAAAGCTCAGTCTATAAACCAAAAGTAATATGGTTTTACCGTATATATTAGAAATTCGTTTCCAAATTGCACTTAATTAGTATCAAAATTTTATAGATTATAAAGGAATAATGTTGAATTTGAATGGGCATCTGAATTAGAAGAAGTTCTGCAAACATTGTTATTGAATTGTTTATTTTACTAACTTCAATTTGATCTTCATTTGCTTCACCATCGGAGATATAATCTAGATTATTATTATAATTGGTTTTTTTTATTAGAATAATTATATAATTTAATAATAGTGAGGTGATAAAATAAAAAAAGATAGATAACAAAATAATTAAAATATAATGTGAGTGGTTCTATAGAGGGTTAAAATGAAAATTGTTTGTTATATTAATTTGAATAATATGTAAATTGGTTATATTTGATAATAATATTGTTAAAGCCGATCAAGTTTGAAAAATTATGAAAAAACAAAACCCACCAAATTTTTAAATACCATTTTCAATTAAATTTTGAAAAAAAATTCTTTGCACAATTTTAAATAGTTTAAACAATAAAAAAAATTAAAAAAACAACAGAGTTTAATGTAGACAACATTTCATAACACTAAGGGTAGATCACATTCCATAATACTTAAGGGGGGTTAGTGGTTTTTATTTTTAAAATGATCTAGATTATTAAAAGAAAAACATATTTATATTTTTTTTATTTTTTTTTATTTTTTTTTTTTTTCATTTTTTTTTCTATAAAACACCTTATTTTTTTTTTTTTTTTATAACAACAATTTTTTAACAAAATGGAAACAAAGAAAAAAGTGGAAAGGGTTTTCAGAGAGTATGATGAATCAATAGTATACACTAAAAGTATATTTCTTTTAGAAAGACCAATTGAATTATCTGTATTGTTTGCAGTTACTTTATTGGTTACCTATAAAATTTATCGTTCTGATGTTCCTTTTTTCTCATTAATATTTCTTTTGATTGCAATTTATTTTCTTTTGCAATTATTGTTTATTAATTATAAATATATTTCAAAATATATTGTAAGTTTACTTTAATTTATAAAAAAATTATAAATAAAAAAAATTTTTATTAATTTTTTTTTTCTTTTTAGCCAACTAACAAATTTAAATATGATAACACTGATTTAATTAGTTTCATTGTAGAACTAATACTATGGATAGATAAGTCTTTAATTGAAATTAAAAAATCAAGAGATTCAAACCATAATAGAGTAAGTTCATATATTTTTTATATTATATAATATTTAAATAAACATTCTAATAATTTTTAAAAAAGTTTTATTTAAAATTGGCAATGTTTTTTTTAATATTAAGTATTCTTAGTTTTGTGTTATTGTCATCTATGATATTTTATATTATTGTTATTGTTTCATTATTTTTATTACCATTTGTTTTATTTGGTAAAAAGCCAAAAAACGCCAATAGTACTAAAAACATGATTGCTACTTGTATACTTTTAATGGGTAAGCCAATTTTGAAAACAGCCAAAGTAATTTTCAGATACATATATAACTCTTTATTTAGTATCTCTTTAAAAAGTTCTAAACAAGCAAAGCCCTTTACGGTTTTCCCATTCCACAAAGATTTAGTTTGCATAGTAAAAATACCAGACAGTTCCGCAAAAAAAGAATATAGAATTTCAAGTAATGGTTTTGATTTTTCAGATTTAGATGATGGAGAATATAATGTTAATTTGTAGGTATATCTTTTTTTATCTTTATTTTTTAGAAATATGTTTGAAAACTAATATTTTATTTTTTTTCAGTATTTTTAAAGAGGGTTTATCTAAAGCAATTTCTTTAAAGAAAACTAAAATTATAATAGAAAATGGTGAATATAAAACAGATTTTATTGATTTATCAGCATCAATTGTTTCATTATCATTTAATGCATATGATAAACCAGTTCAAAACTCAAAACTTACCGGTACAGTTCAAATAGAAGGTGAAAGTGAGAAATTGAATCTCAATTCAATTACAGATTCAAAGGGTTGTTATGACACTGTCTTACCAAAATGTAAAGTAGAAGTAGAGGTTAAAGGTGTCATTGATGGCAAACCAGTTTGTATCAATGAAAGCTATAATATTGAAGAATCAAAACCAGCATCAAACATTGAAGAAGCTAAAACCATCAGACCCAAATCATTTAATAAATCAGTTAAATGTGAGAATTATAATATTAGTACAGCTGGTAAAAAGGTAGTTTATCTATGTGATATCAGTGGTTCAATGGACACGTCAGATAATGGTGTATCTCGAATAGTTACATTAAAGAAAAATATAAAAAAGATAATTGAAGAAAATAAAAACTCATTCTCAGTGGCAGCATGGAACACAAGTACCAGTTTTTCAATTGGAAAAGAATGGTTAAATAAACAAAATGAAGCTAAAAATAAAACCCTTCTCATAAATTGGATTGATTCTTTAAAAGCAGCTGGTGGAACTGATATGAAGCAAGCAATTGTAGCAGGTATTTCTCAATTTAGAGATGCTGATGAGTTTGTTGTACTTTGTGATGGTGACATAACACCATTTGACATGGCCAGTTGGTCCACTTTTTACAGAGATAATTCAAAATATATGTTTTCTTTTGTTGGTATTGGCAATTCCTCAGATGAACAAATGAAAGAAATGTCCCAAATTGGTAATGGCCAATATACAAATGCTTTTTAAATAAAATAACGTAAATAGTTCAATACAAAAAAGAAATTTTCAAATAGAATAACAAAAAAATAAAAAAAATAAAAATAATTTCTTTTTTTTTTAGTTTTATTTTAATTTATTTTTTTTTTTCGAATTTTCTGGTTTTTTTTTTTTTTTTTTTTTTTAAAAAATTATTTAAAAAATAATTTAATCAATATGTTAATAAATAATAGGAGTAATGAAAATACCTCATAAAATATTTATTATATATTTTTTTTTAATATGCCTAATATCTAAAATACAATCACAATTCAATGATAATAGTTTTATAAATATCAACGATGATAATAATATATATATAGATATAAATTCTAATAGCAATGGCGATGGATCTATAACCAACCCATTTCAAAGTTTATGCAATTTAAATAATGCAACCAACAATAACAGTATTTTAAAATCAAATACAACCATAAATATTTCATATGGAAATTATGAATCAATGTCATGCACATTTAAAATTTTAAATCTTAATAATATTAAAATAATGCCATATGATGGTAATAATAATAATTATTATAAGTTTGTTAATATAGACCAAATAAATTTAAATATAATAAATTCAACAGAAATAAGTTTTTTTAATTTTAAATTTAATTTACTAAATAATCTATTTATAAATAATTGTACAATAACATTTAATAATATCAAAATTGACTTTTTAAATACTTTTTATCAATCAATTGAAAACTCAAATATATTTTTTAATAATAGTTCACTAATAAGGGATAGTAATAATAATGGTTATAAATATATATATATATTCAAGACAAATTTTGAAATTTACAATTCACTTATAAATAGTAAATTAAATTTTTATGATAGCAACACAAATATGAATAATATTTCAATTTCAAATTTTAAAGATTCTTCATCAATTATATCAATAGAATCAGGTATACATAATATCAATAATATCACTTTTAGTAATTGTATAGCATCAACTTTAATTAAACTAAATAATAATAATCAATTAAAATTAACGATTAATAGTATTTATCTATTACAAAATAGTTATTTTACTCTATTTAAACTTCTTGGCAATATTGATTATTTTAATATCTCAAATATTTATACTTCAAAGTTCTCAACTATCCAATGTGATATTAATCAACTTATATCAATGCCTTCAAATGAATTATTGAAACCCAGTAATATTTTCATTTCAAACACAAGTTTCGAATGTTTTGGTGCATCTATATTTAACAATGCCTCAGTAGAGTTTAATAATGTCGAAATTAGAACAACATTTAGAGACTCTTTTTACCATAGTGTAAATGATGGCGAAATTAGATTTAAATCAAGTTTCTTTAAAGTCAGCAATATAGATGCTAGCAATGATATGGGTTATTTTATTTTTTTAAACACATCTTCTATTTCTTTTGACAACTGTACATTAAAAGATTCATCATCATCATTCTTATTTTCCCTCAATTCTCAAAGTATCATTATTAGAAATTCCAATTTTTCAAAATTTATGTCAAACATCCAAGAGTTCCTTATTTTAGTTGGTTATAAAAATTTAGAAATATCAAACTCTGAATTTGTGGATTATAGTGGCCAAACATTCTTATATAGCAATTCTGGAAATAGCTCTTTAATATCCTCCGTAAAATTTACTGGTTTTTTTGTTGTAAATAGATTCGAGTATACACTGAATTCAATTTATTCAGATTTTGAAATAGAGGGTTTGATCGTTAGTAATTGCATTGGAGGTGAAGAGTCTTTTTTTTTATTTAGTTTTGGAAATTTGGTAATGTCCAATTCAATTTTCACTAATAACCACGGCTCAGGAATTTCTTCATATCTTTTAATTAATGAAAGAGTCGAAATGTTTTCTTTTAAGTCCAATAATGTTCAACTTTCAAACAATCAATTCATTAATAATGCATTTTCTCCAATAGTTTTTTTTTCAGAATCAAATGTTATAATCCAAGATACAACCTATTTAAATAATGTTGGATCTTTTATATACGGAGAAACAGGATCCAAACTCATAATAGATGGCCTTGCAATTAAAAATAATACCTCACCAATTAATTTTTTATTAGCTCTTGAAAATGCAGCAAATGTTGAACTAAATAATATTATTTTAGAGAATAACTATTTCACCACCCCAATAATTTGTATTACTGGTAATGTATCCGACGCCAATCTCATCTTAAATAATTTCAAATTCATAGGTAATAAGGTTATTGTTTTTTATGGGGAGAATCAAAGTTTTAAAAAGTACTTTTATTTTTATCCAGACACCTCTGTTGCTCAAATTATGACAGCAAATATCAAGATTACTATGAATAATGTTTTTATTACAAATAATATTTTTTCAAGTCAAATGTTCAATTTTATAACGGATAAACTCAATATAACAGGTGGATCTTTTTCAAATAACCAATTTATTCACCTCAGTGGCTTTAAATTAATCTACCTAACTGCAAGTGGATCAGATAGATTAGTAAAGTTCCAAAATACAATAGTTAGTAATAACTATGACGAAACAGATATATCAGAAACTTCCCTCATAATTTTAAACAACTGTTATAAGCTAGAAATTGATTTTAGTGAGTTTTCAAATAATTATTTTCCAAATAGCATAGGATCTGTATTTGGTGTTAGAATTCGTGGTATTTTTGGAAAAGTTGGTTACACATATAATATCATAATTCAAAATTCAAAATTTTTCAATAACTCTGCACTATATGGGGGAGTATTTTCACTCTCTCTTCAGATATTTGTAGATGGTAGAAAATTAACAAGCGATATCCGTTCAAATAATTTTACGGACAACTATGCTTCCTATAATGGTGGGGTTTTCTATTTTCCATTCGAACAATTTAACACCGATTTCATTCTTCAAAAAAACAATTTCAATAATAACTTACTTCTTTTTGGTCCTAATAATTTTGGTGGTGGTATGCATAATAATCAAAATATTTTTCAAATAATTTATTTCTCTTTTTCTAATAATATTCTTTCTTTAATTTTTTAGCTCCAAGTTCCATCAAGCCAGATTTTTTTGAAGCAAATGGTATCGAATTATTATTAATTCAATTTCTAATTTTAGATCAAAGCAATAATGTAATGATTGGAATTGGTGGTTTATTTACTGCATCAGTTTCAAAAGGTGATCCAGATACCAATATTGATCCAGTGGTGGAATATATTAATATTAATATTGTGTCTGGTCAGGGTTCCTTTTATTATAGTTTCAATAGTGCATTTGGTTCCTATTACTCTATTCAACTACTCAACTTTACCGATCTTAATTCGATTACAATAAAAACAACAGGTTGTGGAACCTTTAGATATCCTACCAGAAATACATCAAGTACCTTTACCAATTGTGATTATTGTCCAATGGGTTCAGTTTATAGTGATTTGTTTTATAATTCTTCAAATCCTGGTAGATGTATCAAATGCGACCCAAATGAAATGGTGTGTCAAAATTCAAATGTTTACACTTTAGATAACTATTATATGGTATCACCTTCTAAAATCTACTCATGTTCATTAGATATGTGCTATAAAAAAAATACTTGCCAATCAAGTTTGTATACTGGTGACTTGTGTTATTACTGCACAAATAGTGTTTCAAAATCAGGCACTCAGTGCTGTTCATCTTTTATCCCAACGCTATTAATTCCATTGATTGCCATATATATAATCATTGGATTATCTCTTTCTGTTATCAAATACAACGAAGATCCAACCATAAAATCAATTATAGTTTTTATTCAAACCAACTCGGTTATATTCTTTTCATATGGCGGTATTTATATATTACCATTGTTTAGAGTATCCATCGATTTTATAGATGGTTATTGCTATTTTAAAAATTTAAACTATCTACACAAAATAATCATTTCAAACATTTTAATAATAATGTTATTTATAATAGGCTCATCAGATATCACACTTAAAATAATTTACTCATTGATTCAACACTATAAAAGATATATTGAAAAAGATTCAAAATATAAATCATTCTATAAAATAAATAGCATAGAAAAAGATATAAAGAGAATTTTAATTAAAAATCAAACAAGTAACTTAATCAATCAAACTAAATCACAATGGATACTATTTCAAATACTCTATATACCAATTATGTTTAATATAGCATCAGTAATAATTTATAAAGAACAATTTAAAATTTCAAAACAAATCGATCTTTTAGCTTTAGACTTTTCAGTTGAATATCTAGGTCCAGTTTTACACAAAATATTATTTACTTTATCAATATTTATATTTATAATAGTATCAATAGTTTTAATAATAATAGCTTTAAATTCATCCAGTTTTATATATTCTAGAATCAAATATAAAAATAATAAAATCGGTAGAATATGGATAGAATCAAATTTAATAGTTCAAAAAACCTTATCAAAATTAAATTACAAGAGAAAATACAGATGGTGGGATCTAATTATAATAATAAGATCCAATATATTTATAATATTATCATTAATAACGTTATTTGGACATCATTATTATATGAATATTGTATTATGGATTCAAACTATTTATTCAACACTATTCTTTATAATACATCCAATTAAAACCACCAAATCATTATCAAGCGAATCAAGAATTATAAATCAAATTAATCTATTCCAAATATTACTCTACACAATAGCGCAGTCAGCACTGTTTAAATCTATAAAACCACAACATAAAGGTATTATAGTAACCGTTTCTACTTTTATAATAGTCATTTTTATTTTATTACAAAAAATAAAAATAAAATAAACTTGATATTATTATATATATTTATAAATATGTAATATTAATTAATATAATTGTTTATATATAATTTTTTTTGGTATTATATTACCCATCATATTATTATTATTATATTTTTTTGAATATTCAGATTATAATGATTTATAAAATTGGTATTTTTCATATTTATTCAATAAAATAAAAAGTGTGTTGTTAGTATTTAATTTTTTTTTATTTTTTTTATATTTTTTTAATTTAATTATTTTTTTATTAGGGGTGTGTTTAAAAAATTATAATTGCTATTGACAAAAATTTAATAGTTTGTTCTTTTAAGATTACAAAAGGAAATTATTATCTATAATAGATTCTTTATTATAATTCATTAAATTTTTTTTTTATCCCACAATATTTAAACCTCGATAAAAATTTTTTTAGAATTTATTTTTCATTAAATTCAAACAGCAATTCAAAGTCATTTGTATCCAGTCAAGCTTAAATTTTTTGCCTCCTTTTAGTGTCCAGCCAAAACCAACCAGCTTAAATTTTTTTGCCTCCCTTTAGTGTTCAGCTTATTTTTTTCATATTTTCTTATACCCATTTGTACAAATTAAAAAAATGGGTATTTTCATTAAAATTATGTAAATTAAAAAATGGGTAATTTTTTTTCAAAAAAGGTAATTATCCTATATAACATACATTATAAACAAAATAAATAAATATTAATTATTCTTTTATTTGCATTTAGAATATTTTTGAAAAAAAAAGTTTTAGCTATGGAATCCAATATTGCTAATATGGAGACCAAAATAAATAGCTCAAAAACCTTTCGTTATAATAAAATAGAATTTTCTATTTTATTATTATTGAATTAATATTAACATCATTTTTAATTGACCAATTTATTCATCCAACATATTGTCTGAAAAGAAAATGTGTTTTGTATATTCTTTATTAATTTCAATGATGTAAGTTTTTCATTTTTAATAATTATATATTTGTTTTTGTTTATTATTGGTATTAACATTTTAGAATAAGTGTACAAAAGACCTCTCAATTAAATTAACATCCATGAGTTTTTTCATTCTAATCAACTATTTGATGAATATCAGACATTATTCTGGCCAAGAACTATGGTTTCATCCAATGTTTTAGATAAAGAAAATATTTAGTAGTCCCTATCCGGCAGCTTCCAAATAACAACTTGACACAAGTTCTAATCTCAGTAAATTCGTTCTGTCCAATTATATCTATATAGTTATGCGTTCAATTGATAATTTTCTCAATGACCACCCAGATTTCAGTATTAAAACGATGTATTAATTTGGCTACTATTAGGTACTCACGTCATGACTTCAATCTATTAATTTGAAGAATTTTGAAAAATATTAATCAAGATATAATTGATAATCTTTATGAATCAATCCAAGAATACAACAAAAAATTCATAATAAAGGTGGATTCCCATAAAAAAAAAAAAATTTGCATAAAAAATAAATTATATAAATTTAAATTATCTTTTTAAAAATAATGAACCCATTTTTTTTTTTTTGAAAATTTTTAAAAAAAAAAAAAAAAAGAAAAATTTGCAAAAAAAAAAAAAAAATTTATATAAATTGTTTTTTATAAATAAATATTTTTCAGATTTGTGTTTCGAAAATTTATTTTATATTTTTGGATAAATGAAATTATCGAAGATAAATAAAAATAAAAAAAATTTTAAAAAAGGGGTCAAAACTTTTGCGAACTGCTGAATTTTTAAAACACACTTTTTTTAAAAAATCGTATTTTATTTTATTTTTCTTAATTAAAAATGGGTGATAAACCAATAATTATTTATAAATAAATTAAATAATAATAATATAAAAAAAAACTTTATTTGGTTCTGCGCAGTGGACAAATTTTATTTTTTATCTTTTTTTAAAAACACACTTTTTTTAAAACATCGTTTTTTTTTTATTTTATTATTTTTTGATTAAAAATGGGGTGATGAAAAACTAATTATTTATAAATAAATTATAACAATAATATAAAAAAAATTTTATTTGGTACCGCGCTGTGGATAAATTTTATTTTTTATTCAGATTTTTTTATGGCAATGACTCAATTTCGAAAAAATAAAAAAATAAAAAATAAAAAAAAATAAAAATTTATAATTATATTTTTTTTTTTTTTTAAAATTAATTATTTTTTCATTTAAATTCATTTTTATTTTTTTTTTATTTCACTTATTTTTTCATTTATTTTATAATACAAATAAAATTAATATAAAATAATTACAATGGATAAAATTATTATTCAAGATTTACATGTGCAAGCAGTAATTGGGGTAAATCCAAATGAAAGAATTATAAAACAAAATATTATTATGACCATAACATCATATAGAGATTTATCCAAATGTGGTTCTACAGATAATGTTGCATATACAATCTCCTATAGCTCCCTATCTAAGGTAATTTTTTAATTTTTAATTAATTTAATTTTATTCTTTTTTTTTCCAAACACTAAAAATAATAACTTTTATTTTTAGTCATTATGTTCATATGCAGAATCATCACATCACTATACATTAGAAGCACTAGCAACAGGAGTAGCAAAGATTTGTTGTTTAGGTTTTGGTATTGAAAAAGTTAAAGTATTGATTCAAAAGCCGGGTGCAATTAAATTAGCAAAATGGCCAGGAGTAGAAATTGTTAGAACTTTGGACTTTTTCAAATCGAACTCTTATGTGGAAATTCCATCGAGCAATAAGCAAATATCTGCACCACCATCAAATGAAACCGGTTCTTCAAAAGAGGGGTTAAATATAGTTTATCTAGCATTTGGTTCCAATATGGGTGATAAATATGAAAATATTGTAAAGAGTTTCGAAATTTTAAAAGAAAAGGTAAATATTTTAGAAACATCTTTTATGTATGAAAGTGGTGCACAATATTTCTTAGAACAAGATTCATTTTTCAATTGTGTATGTAAAGGATCAACAGATTTAAAGCCACAGGAACTATTAGTATTCATCAAATCCATCGAAGAAAAAATGGGTAGAGATTTTAAAATGTTCAAAAATGGTCCAAGAATTATTGATATAGATATCATCTACTATAATAGCCAAATTTTAAAAATTGAAACATTAGAGATTCCACATCCATTAATGTGGGAAAGAGATTTTGTTCTCATACCTCTATGCGATATTGCACCAAATTTCATGCATCCAACCCTTCACATTACTTCAAATCGTATGAAAATGAATTTAAAACCATCCTCTATTCAAAAGATCTTCAGAATTGGAAAAATTAATTGGCGTTGGAATAAAAAAACATTTATTATGGGAATATTAAATGTAACTCCAGATAGCTTTGTTGATGGAGGCAAATACGATAGTGTTCAAAAGTCATTGGACCAAGCAACTAAATTAATCACACAGGGTTCAGATATTATTGATATAGGCGGCCAATCAACTTATCCTGGTGCAGCTCAAATTACAATTCAAGAAGAAATTGATAGAGTAGTTCCAGTAATTAAAAAGATTAGAGAAAAGTATCCAGATATCCCAATTTCAATTGACACATACAATCACCAAGTAGCAAAAGAAGCAATTTTAGCAGGTTGTAACCTAATCAATGATGTTAGCGGTGCAATGAAAGATCCAAATATGTTTTTAATCGCCAAAGAATATAAAACTCCAATTATATTAAATCATCAACAACCAACAACTCAATATCTACAACAAAAACAAAATGAACAAAATGTGAATGCTAATACAAATCAATCAAGCCAAAAAATAGATTTATCAAACCCAAGTGTTATAACAACACTAAATAACTTCTTTAAGGAAAGAATTGAAACAGCAACAAAACTAGGTCTTTACAGATGGCAATTAATATTAGATCCTGGTTTAGGTTTTTATAAAACATATGAACAATCCATCGAAATCATCAAAAAGGGTAAGGATCTAATATCCTTAGGTTTCCCTGTTTTGATTGGTCCATCAAGAAAAGGTTTCATTGCTCAAACCATCGCAAAATATGATGAATCGTCAAACGGTGAAGTTCCACCTCCAAATAGTGAAAGAAGACTTTATGGAACCGTTGCATGTTGCTGTATTGCCGCTTCTTGGGGTGTTAATATTGTTAGAATTCACGATATTAACCAAATCAAAGATTCATTATTAATTTCAGATTCCATTTATAAAAACCAACAATAAATAAAAGTTTTTTAAAATACTAGTTTTTTATAAAATAAATTGGAATTTGTTTAATGAAATTAAATTTATTATAGGAGGTAGAATATCTACTATTTATTTTTTATAATTTTTAGTTTATTTTTTTTTTAAAAAATTGATTTAATAAGATTTTAATTGTTTATGTATGTTGTTGGGATTGTTGGTTACTGTGACTATGACTATGATGATGATTTTGAATACTGTTGTTACTATTATTCAAAGCTTTATGTGTCATTTCAATAATACCTTGCACTTGGAAAAATGGATTAGAAATTAAATTTTCATCATTATTCTCTCTTGCTTTGGATAGCAATCTTGTTAAAATTGATCGATATTCTTCAGGACTTTCAGCTTCCAATTGAGTAAGTAAAAAGTAACTGGCGTGATATGCAATTTGAGTAGAGAGATCGCTTAGTAAATTTTTAAAGAAACTTATCCCACCAACTTTCTTTAAATCCTCTTCGTCGTTGCAACGTTGAATTAAAATATGTAAAAGGAATAATCTTTGTTCTTTTGTGTTTTCTGAGTGTTGGAGATTGTTGAAAAGATATTGAATGATATTGATATTGAATAATTTAAGTAATGAAATTGAAACCACAAATTGATTGGATAAAAATAATGAGTAGTTGGTATCTGGAACTGATTCTTTTGAACGTAATAAACCTGTACCTGCTCGTTTGTAAATCATATCAAATAAAATATCTACTATATACATTAAATTATTTTCTGATTTTTCACCTTGAGAAATTAGTTTTGTAAATCTATCATTAAACATATCGAAAATCTCTATAGTTTTTGTTTCACTTGTAGATAACTGTTAAACAATAAAAAATTAGAATTTGAAAATTATATTAATAGTCTGTAATAAAAATAAAATCATCTTACTCTAAACTTTGATAATAATAATAATCTTTCTGTTAATGAAATATACATTCTTCTTAATCTACTACTTAAATTTGAAGCCAATTGAATATATGTATTGATTGAAAAATTAAATTGTGGATTTGATTCTTTATCAATTAATGATTTCTTTAATAATAAAAATAACCAATTCTAAATTATATAAAAAAAAATTAGTATATTTTAAAGTTGAATAATTAATAAATCAATTATTTTATATTTACCTCTGCATAGAATAAAGAAACTTCGTCATCTTCATTATTTAATGTATCATTGATTAATTGGTTTAATCTCTCTGGGACTTCTTGGCAATCTAAAATTAACTTTTCATAGTTTGAATCGATTGATTGATAACGTGTTGCAAATTCCTCTAACTTCATTGTAAATTTGATAATTAGATCTTCGTAAGAATATGATGAGTCATGCTTGGCTTCTTCAGAGGTGTACAAAAAGAACTTTGAAATAAAACCATGTTCGGGTATACATTTAAAAATTTGGGTGAAATAATGTGAAGCATCAGATTTTCTAAACAGTTCTAGAAGCAATGGTGATTCATTGATGATTTGTGATTGTTCAATAGTTTGAGTTTTTAAGGCTGTAAGTAAAACATAATCGAATATTATTACAAATAAATTATTCTTGGATTCGCTTGATCTAACAGTTGTATATAACTGCAAAATAAAATTGATACCACCAACATTATTAACCTCCTCTTCATTTAAATTTAAATAGTTGTTTTGATAATTAATTTGATTACAAATTGGATCCTTATATCTGTAGAATAAAAAAAAGAAATAGTGTTAATAAATAATTAAAAATTAAAATTAAATAAATAGAATAAAAATACATACAAAAAGTTTGTTAGCATTCTTACTAAAATTCTTTTAACATTATCATTTAAATCTTGAATATATAATAAAAAACTTGCAATCATTTGAGAATTTAATTGGAATAATTTTTCTTTGATAACATAACCCTCTTCAGTGATAAAGAAAAGAATACAATTTAATGCTTCTTGCCAAGTTCTTTCGTCTCTTTCTTTAAAATCTATTAAATGTTGTACCATTTCAACCAAAATTCTAAAAACACTTTCCTGGAGATCTCTAATCATTGACAAGCCGCCACTGCTATTTGTAGTTTGAATATTGCCGCCATCTTCTAATTTTAATTCAGAGTAAAGGTTTATGTGAATGGAGAGATTAAATAATATGTTAAATGTATGAGCCCTGGTGTCTCTATTTGTGCTTGATATGAATTGATGGAAATAACTTGATATTAATTTTTCACTACTTTGGACCACTAAACCATCTTTACAATAGATATCTAGTATAATTTTAATAAAAATTTTGGTGGCAATTGAACGATCCTGTGGTGTAGCTGGATTTATAATAACTCTGACAACTTGCACAATTTCTTGCTCAGTAATCTTTAAAGGCTCTTGATCTTTATAGTATTTATATTGAAATAATGCTGGTTTTCTTCTTCGAAATGTAAATATGGTTTGATCTTTCTTTTCAATTTTCTTTTTACTTTCTTTTACTATATTAATTCTTGTCCAATTCTTTGAATCGTCTGGGCATTTAAATACATCTTTATTTGGTTTAACTTCACTTTGATTTAATCCTCCAAATGGTGATGATGTTAATAAACTTTGTGCTTCTATAAAAAATATATAATTAAAATTAGATAATGTTAGTATTAATTATATAACCTGTTTATCCAATCAACAACCTAAACTATCACACTTACTTATTGAGGATTTTGTTGATGCTTTTATTGACATTAAATCTCTAATATAACCATCGATATAAAAACTTGGTGATCCATTGGTACTTGACATTGTACTTGTGCTTTCTTTTAAACCTAAACTTTGACCCAGTATATGCACGATACTGATGATTAACTATATTAATATGTCAGCGTATGCATGGAGTATCTTGACTTATATAGCCTTTTTTTCTCTTTTTTTTCTCGTTTTGTCGTTTTTTCTCGTCGTTTTTTTTTTTTTTTTTTTTTTTTTTTTTTTTTTTTTTTTT
>NW_003519584.1:0-48507 GCF_000190715.1 Dictyostelium purpureum | reverse complement strand
GTAGGTTATATATTATTATATGTATATATATTTAAAAATTAAATAAATTTTAATAAAATGAAAGAAAGTTTAAACTTATCATTTATAGAGAGTTAATTTTAAAATTATATATTGGAAAAAAAAATAATAAAAAATAAATAAAAAAATAAAAAAAAATAATAAATTTAAACACACAAACACATTAACACACACAAGCACACCAAAAAAAAATATAAACACACACAACACACACATACACAGCTCTATAAATAAATTTTGTTTTTTGTATATCGTGTTTGGGTTGGGGGTATTATTGTTTATTAATTCCCTTAAAAAAAAAATAACAATTTTGATATAACCGGTTTAAAAATAACTAAAATCAATAATTTTTTATTTGTTTTTTATTATAATATTTCCCAGTACCCCAAAATTAATGATATATATATATTTATTATATTTTATGTGAATGTGTGTTTGTGTGTTTTTAATATATGTGATTTTGTTATATGATGTATGAATTTTATAAAAAATATTAAAAGGAAGTGGGTGATTATATTGATGTGTGGGTCCCAATGTTTTTTGTTTTGTGTGTATTGAAATAAGGAGTTGCTAGGGAGTATTTTTATATTGTATGTGTGTGCTATCATATGGTTATTTTTTTTTTTTTATTTTTTTTTTTGTGTAAAAACTTTTAGATTACCCCAATTTTATCACACACCCACACACATACAATTTTTGTAAATATTAGTATTATCACAAATATAATAAGTTATTGATATATTGAATCACACATACATACAACAAAGCACAAAGAATGGGTTTTTTATAATTTTAATAAAATTTTATAATAGATTATAATATGTAAAAAATTATTGTTAAAATTATAAATAAAATGATTATATTTAAAATTACAATATTCAATTAACTATAATATAAAATTTAATAATACCAAAATAAAATATTTATTATTTTATTAAACAATACTATTTGTGAATAGTTATGTGTGATTAATAACTTTTTATTTTAATTAAATAAAACTTTTTGGTATAATTAAATATTGATAAGGCAAAAGATTATAAAAGTTATGATTTTTTTAAAAGGGAAGAAAAAAATGTATTTTAATTGTTAAACAAACATATATAAACACTGACAATATTGATAATGGTGTGGACTATTCCTTTTTTCAAAATTTATTTTTAAAATAACCTTTTTAAATATAAAAAAGATTTACCAAAAAGGAAAGAAAATATTTTAAAGTTATTGGGGTGTAAAATGATTTTATTTAAAAGAAACGACGGTAATATAATATATAATATTAAATGTACATATGTCATGTATGTGTATGTAAAGATATGAATAAAATAACAATAGTGATGAGTGGGAAGAAATTATTATTTTAAATTGATAGGGTTAAAGTGTTTTTAAATACATGCATGTGATATTAAATTAATAGTATTTTATTTTAATAACGATAGAATAAAAAAGTAAAATAAATTTAGAATAGTTTCGAAATAATAGTTATTTTACGTGTTTAATTTTATACAAAGTATATTGAATGTATGTGTTATTTCCTAACAATGTGACACAACTAAGAGAATGGTGGTGATTTAAGTGTTTTGTTATGATGGTATTGAAAGTAGTGAAATATGTGCATTAATACATGTGATAATGATTAAAGATTGGGATTTATTCATTTTAGATATATTTATTAATAAATAAAATAAATGTATAATATATTTTTTATATATAGTTTTATTAATTAATAATATTGCCATCAAAACACACATAACCAAAACCATTATAGTTTTATTAATTTCGGTGTTACTACTTATAGATATTATTAAAAGGATCTTTTATTTAATTGAATTATTATTTTTTTTCAATTATGATTGTAGATATAATAATAATTAACGATATCACTATTTATTGGAGATTGTAAAAAATAAATTATTATTTTTTAATATTATTTTTAGTGTGATTTGTTTTAAATCGATATATTTTATTAACAACAAACAAAAAAAAACAAAACAAAAAAAAAGCAATGATCAATTTTTTTTTTTTTCTTATAGTATGAGTTTTTTTTATTTTATTATTTATTGTTATTTTTATTTTAAAGAATAAGGATAGTGATTTAAATATATGAAATGAGTGTTTTATTTAATCTTTATCCCACAATGAGGAAAAAAGAAAAGAAACTATGATACCTACTTTTTAAAAGATAGCTTTATTGATAAAAAATCAATTTATTTCTTTATTTATTTATAACCAACTGGTGTAATTAATAAATTAAATAATAATTAATGAGGAAGAAAATTTATTTTTATTTTTTTTTTTTAATACAACCTCAGGTTTTTTTTTTTTTTTTATTATTTTTTTTATTATTATTTTTTTGTTTGTTTTGTAGCTGTTGTGTTGTGTTATTTTATTGCTTTTAATGTGTAATAGTTGTTATTGTTATTTTTGTTGTTGTTAAGTATTGTTTTTAAAATTTTTTTTTTCAATACTGTGGTAATTTTTTTTTTATAAAAAATAATTAAACAACCAAATTTGGGGGAAAAAGTGGTTGTTCAATTTTTTTTTTTTAACCCCATATGTGTGTTGTTTTTGATGAGCTTGTTTTAAATGGTATTAAAAACCAGATTGAGGCGTGATTTAAATTTAACACCAACAAAATTATTTTTGATTTTTTTTTTAATTAAAAATTACGACTTTAGTTGTTTTAATATAGATATAGCCTATTTTTATCTGTAATACTTTGAATATATTTAAAATTAAAAAAAAAAAGATTATAAAAAAAAAATATTAAATTACATTTATGGAAAGTTTTAAATTATATAGGATCATTATTATTATAAAACCTTAAAGTAACCCCATCAAACACTATACCATATTTGTATGATGTTAAATTATACAATATATAATATAATTAAAGCTTGAAAGAAAGAAGAGAAAGTTACTCTTTACTTTTTACTAAATATAAATACAAATCAATAAATGTTTTGTTTTTTTTTTTTTGTTTTTTTTTTATGTATCTTTTTATTTATTTTTTTTTTTTTATTATTTTTTAATATAAAATTGTTTTTAATAATTTAATATTTTTTTTCGAATCTAGATAAAGCAGATTTATCAGTTGATGTAAGAATTTCACTTTCTCTTTTCTCTTTTCTTTCTTTATTTCTTTCTTTAATTTGTTGAAGTTTAACTGGATCGAAAACACGATTTTTATCGACTTTTGGTTCGTTGGCTCTTTTGAATTTATCTTCTTCACTTTTAACACCAGATTGAATGGTACCAATAACATTTGGATCTAATGTAATCATATCGTGTGGAATCTTTTCGAGGAGTTTCTTTACCTCTTGTTCTTTCTTCATCTTGTTGCTTGCGAATGGATCTGCTTCCATAGAATCGTAGTTTGCAATACCACTGCCTGGTACTAAAGTTGAGCTAAAACCTGATTGTGTGCCAATACCAAGAACATCCTCAAATGGACAAAATTGAACAGAGTTTGCAATTGAATTATTTTTATGAATGAGATATGGTTCTTGGATGGATGTATCGAATGGATTCTTCCAAATGTATGTTTGCTTATCACCTGCTACTGCTAAAACATTGGTACCTGATAATGAGATTGCATTTGGTGTAATTTTAGTTGCAAAGGCATGTGTTTCTTGATAGGTGTTACGAAGATCAAATACTTTAACCATACAATCGCTGCCTGCAGTTACAAGATAATTACCAGATAAACTGACAGCCATGGATGTGATGGGTGATTTATGACAATGAATCTTAACGACTGGGTTTCTTGATTTTGGAATCCACATTTGAACAATACCAGTGCTAAAACCTAAATTCATAACTGCATTTTGTGGATTTTGACACATTGCGCTAAGTGGACCATGATAATGACTTTCTACAACTTTTTGACCAACTGAAATATCTTCGTATATAATTTTACCTTTGTTTGTGGCTGATACTAAAAGATAGTGGTATGGAAGGAAATCGATAAACTTTGGATCGTAGTGATCTTTAAGCCAATGTAATTCAACACCGTCTTGATTATAAATATATGTGTACTTCTTTTGGGCCAATGCAAACATTGTTTCATTGTGAAGAAAACATGCATCACGAATAGCCCCACCTAAATGTCTTTCTGTAAGTTTTTTACCTCTTTGCCAATCCACGATCGAGTAATGACCTCTTGCACCTGCTAATAATAAATATCTACCATTCTTTGAATATTCGAAATTGTATGGTCCATTTGGGTCTAAATTTAAATCAAAAACTTTACCAGATGATTGAATATCAACTTGTTTTGCAATTTGATGTTGGGTTAATTTATATGTTTTTTCTTTTTCATTTTCTGTAACAATAAAACCACAATCTTTTTGTAATAACATTTCACTCTTTAATGCTTGTTTAGCTGACTCTCTTTTTAAATCTCCAATTTTTTTTAAATTTGTTCTTAAATATGGATTTTTAATACCCTAAAAATTTATATTAAAAAAGAAAAAAAATTAATAAACTGCACAATTGTTATACCTTCTGTGTACTATAATAATAGATATGAATATAAATTATTGATACATACAGTTGGTGCAACAATTTCACCCTTTAAATATTTTCTAGCACCTTTTGGTACTTTTTTAGTTTTATCTATAGTTGTATCAAATTTGCCATTTTTATTACTATTATCTTGTTCTTCGTCATCTTCTTGATTGTTGGTATCGTTTTTAAATTCTGATATTTTTCTTTTTTTGCCAAATTTATTATTTGATTCTTCATCTGATCCATCTCCATCATCATCTCTATTATTATTTACATTTTCATCATCTGAATCACCAAAATCATTATCTGAATCATTTTCTGGTTTGCTACTATCATCATTAAAACTATTTAAATTTTTCCAATGTTTATTTATAATTTTTTCGTCTTGTTGTTCTAATGTTTCTTCATCTTTCTCTATGGTTGGTTCCTCTTCTTTAATCTGTTGTTTTTTTGGTTGAGATTGTTGTGATTTCTTAATATCTTTTTTTTGAACACCCATTATAAACTATATATATACTGTATTTAAATATAAATATAAATATAAATATTAATTTATAAAGTTTTGTTAAAATTTAGAAAAAAAAAAAAAAAAAAAAGTCGAGATTATAAAAAAATAATTTTTGTCGTTTTTTAAAAAAAAAAAAAAAAATAAAATAATTTTTTTTTTTTTTTTTTTTTTTTTCGTTTTTATCCAATTTTTTTTTTTAATTTTTATTTCTAGTTATATATTATTAATTTTTTTAATATTTAATCACATAATTATTATTTATATATAAATAAAAAAAATGTCATCAGTTGGCTTTAAACTTAAAGGTCCTCCACCAAAGGCACCAAATTATACAGCAGCAGCCAAAAATACAGACAGAGTTAAAGAAATTTCATATAATGAACATGACAGAAAAGATTTTTTAACAGGTTTTTCAAGAAGAAAAAAGGAAAGAAGAGAATTTGCAATGCAAAGAATCGCAGAGAAAGAAAAAAATGAAAAAAAAGAACAAAAGAAATTTGCACAATTACAAAGAGAAGCATTCCAACAATCCATTAAAGATTCCAAAAAGAAACATCAAGATGAATTTGGTCTTGAACATTCAGATGAAGAAGAATGTGATACTAAAGATACACAAGAAGAAAAAATTAAAAATGAAGTTAAAAAATCATTTGAAATTTCAAGTGATGATAAAATTGTTACTACTGTAATTAAACCATTATCATTTAATAGTGATGGTGAGGAGGAAGAGGAAGAAGAGGACGAGGATATGGAAAGTGAAGAAGAGGAAGAAGAAGAAGAAGAAGAAGAACAAGATAATGAAAATAATAAAAAACATCCAGTTGTTAAAAAGACTCAAACTAAAAAACCAGAAATTAATAAATTTAAAAAAGAAAAAGATACAGTATCACCAGAAAATTTAATTTTAATAAATAAAGATCAAAAGATCTATCAAGATGAAAAGGGTAGAAAGATTAAAATGAAAAAAGAAAAAGGTAAAATTATTCCAGTTGTACTTACTCAAGCTGCTGAAACTGCTTTAGAAAAAGGTTGGAAACTCCCAAGAGCATTAAGAACTAAAGAAAAGAAATCATGGTCATTTGCAACACAAAAGAAGAGTAGAAAGAAGGCTAGAAAAGAAAAAAAAGGAAAATAAATTATTTATAAATTATTTAATAAATTTAATAATGTATATTTTAGTATTTTATTTTTAATTTAATTTTTCATTTTTCATTTATTTATTTAATATTATAAAAAAAAAAAAAAAAAAAAAAGTAATTTTTTTATTAGTTTATTTAATTATAAATTTAATTAATCTATCTATTTATTTATTTATTTATAATATAAAATTTATTCGTTTGATTCATTTTCATCTTGGGAAATTGAAAATGAAAATGAAAATGATTTATTTGATGTATTGTTATCGGTTGTAGTTTCCCATAAAGATTTTTTCTTTGATTTTAATTTTTCTTCTTCTTTTTGTTTTCTTTCTTCACGTAATTTTTCTAATTTACCTGGGTATTTCTCTTCAAAGGCTTTGTTGAATTCGTCATGTAAATCTTTTTTCTTTTTTGTTGCCATAAAATCGACTACATTGAGAATGTTTTGTGAATCAATAAAGTTGTGAGTGACTGCAATCGATTCTTCTAAATTTAAAACACAATGCCACCATCCACATGGTACATAGATTAATTCACCTGCATTTAAAATACCCTCTAATGGCTTAACGTTTTCATAAGTATCCTGTTCCTGTTGTTGTTGTTGTTGCTTTTGTTGTTTTTCTTGAATAGCCTTATTTGAAATTTTCTTATCTCTTGATTTGAATCTTGTTTGCTTTTTATCATTTTCTTTTTGTTGTTTTGCAATTTCATCCTCCTCTGAATTCTTTTTATTTGGTTTTTCATAATAATTTAAAAACCATTCAATAATGGATGATGGGGCAGTAACTTCTAAACCGTCGTCTGATGGATGTACACCTGGTGGGACAACGTGTGGAGGATACATAACCCATTTCTTTCTACCTGTAATAACTGCATTCCAAGCTGATGTATGATTTGGATCCTTGTGGAAGGATGCACCTGATCTTTTTGGGCCTGCTAAAAGCCATCTAAAACTAGGTCTTTTATCACCTAAAACTGAAAAAATATCCTCTTTAAAAATATGTTCGGTGGAATACTCTTTAATAAGTTCTGGTACCTTTTCACCATAATAATGATCGAAAAGATACATTGGCATTTCTTCAGTGCACTGTCTACTGTATTCAAAGAAATCTGCAACATTCATAAATACACCAGCATTGACATAAAGTTTAGTATCACCACATTTTTGAGCTAAAGTTTCCCTTGTCCAATTTCTAGCTAACCAATCTTTAGTTGCATCTTGAAGGATAACAGGTTTATTTGGGATTAAATATTCGTTGGTAAACTCTTCAGCTGTCAAACCTGAACGTCTTTCAATTGTATCACCTTCTTCAAATTGACTGAGATCGACGGTGGAACATCTATGAATATGGAATAAGTAATCTGAGTAGAAATATTTTACTTGAATTGGTTTTGGTATAGTTTTGAATGATTTATCTGAATTTGATTTAAATGTATATTGCCAACTATGATTATATTTAAATTCACCATTTGAAAATTTATTGATGGTTCTAATTTTCCATTGCTCTTCTTCTTGAACATAAATATAAAATGATTTACTAACTAAACTAATAACTTGACTCAAAGTTTTTTCATCTAATAAATCTAAAATTGAATCTAAAATAAAATTATCTTCAAATACATTAAATAACCCCAATCCATTTTTTCTTGTGTCATACTAAAAATAAATAACCAAAAAAAAAAGAATCAAAAAATTAAAAAAAAATAAAAAAGGGAAAATGAAAAAAAAAAAAAAAAAAAAGAAAAAAAAAAAAATTAATAAAATTTAATTAAATATTAAATAAAATTAAATAAATCTATATTTACAAAATCTTTGTTTAATGAATCAAAATAGTAATTACCCTTTGGTTTAATACCATATGGGTGGGGGACATATAATTCTTCGACTTCATTTTCCTCTTCATAATCATCAAATTCTTCGTCTTGATTATAGTTTACCATTTCTTTATTTTATAAATTATAGTTAATTTAAACAAAAGTAATATGAAAAAAATAATTATTTTTTTAAAAACTATGAAATATTTAAAAAAAAAAAAAATTTTAAAAAAAATAAAATCTTTTTAAATTTTTTTATTTTCGTTTTTTTTTTTTTTTTTATAATTTTCATAATAATACCAAATTTAATTAAAATTTCTATTTAAACCAAAAATACGAAAGTTTATTATTACTTATAACTATAATTATAATAATAGATATTATAAAAACATAAATGGGTAAATCATCAAAAGATAAAAGAGATATTTATTACAGAAAAGCAAAAGAGGAGGGATGGAGAGCCAGATCTGCATTTAAATTAATTCAAATCGATGAAGAATATTCAATTTTTGAAGATGTTAAAAGAGTTGTAGATTTATGTGCTGCTCCAGGTAGTTGGAGTCAAGTATTAAGTAGAAGAATTTATGGTGATGGTAGCGACCCAAATGTTAAAATTGTTGCAGTAGACATTCAAGAAATGGCACCACTTAAAGGTGTTGTTCAAATAAAGGGTGATATCACAAAATACGAAACCGCAAAGCAAATCATTTCACATTTCGATGGCTCATTAGCCGATTTAATTATTTCCGATGGTGCACCAGATGGTAAGCAATTATTTTTATTATTTATAGCTATCATTCTCAATTTTTTTAATTTAAAATTTAACACACCTATTAATTGCAAAATTTTTATTTTAAAAAAAATTAGTTACTGGTTTACATGATATTGATTTTTATGGTCAATCACAATTAATTTTATCAGCATTAAATATTGTAGTACATACATTAAAACCAGGTGGCACATTTGTTGCCAAAATGTTTAAGGGCGATGATATGAGCCTTATGTTTTCACAGATGAAACTTTTCTTTGAACATGTTTCATTTGTAAAACCAAAAAGTAGTAGAGACTCCTCATTGGAAAACTTTGTTTTATGTAAAAATTATCAACCACCAGAAAATTATAACCCAAAAATTATAGATATCAATAATAGTTGTAATAATAATAATAATAGTAATAATAATAATAATAATCAAGAATTTTTTGTGGATAGTTTAATTGTACCTTTTATAGCAATTGGTGACTTAAAAGGTTTTGATTAATTTATTATAATAAAAAAAATATAATAAAAAAGTTAACAATTTATTTGAAAATTTAAAATCGATATCATTTTATTTTAACCCCTATTTTATTTTTCATTATTTTTATTATAAGAAAATTTAATTTAATTAAATACCATAAAAAAAAAAAAAAAATTAAAATAAATAATTGTTATTTTCATTATTTTTGTTTTATGTAAAAAAAAAAAGTTTTTTTTATTTTTTTTTTTTATTTTTTTTTTATATTTTTAAAAATATAAAAAAAAAATAAAAAAAAATAGTGGTTTTAAAACATTCCTTATCGAAAAATAATTATTTATAAATAAATACTCTTATATAAAATCTAAAAACTTATTGTTTGTTTTTTTTTTGTTTTTTTTTTCCCCAATATATTTTATATTTTTATAGTTTATATTTTTATTTTTTTATATTTTCATTTTAGTTTTTTTAACATTTTTTTAAATTTCATAAAAAAATAATAATAATCATATATGTATATTTTATTAGAATAGTATTTTTGTATAAATATAATTTGTTCATTTATTATATGTATAGTTTAATAATAGTTTTTTTATAGATATTATTGTTTTTTAATTTATTATTTAAACCCAATTTTTTTTTAATTTTAAAAAAAATAAAAAATTAAATAGTGCATTCAATACACCCACCACACAATAACAAAGCACACATAAACACACCCACACAAATATAAGATATAATAGCTTTAATATTATTCAGTTAAATCATAAATAAATAATATTAAAAAATAACAAGTAGAAAAAAAAAACTTAATTTTGTAATTAATTAATAAAAAAAAAACAACATAAATTTTATATAGAACAAAACATTAAAATTTACCTTTATAAAATAATATTAATAATATATAAAATAAAATATAATATAATAATAAATGGACATAGTTGAGGGTAATGATCCTCTTTCTTTAATTGCCAGAGAAGAAGAAGTTAAAAATCAAAAGTTATTATTATTAAAAGAGCAAAGAGAAAAGGAACAAAAAGAGAAAGAATTAAAAGAAAGAGAAACTCTTACTAAAGATAATATATATAAATTAGAAGAGGAAGGTAAAAAATTAGAGATATCCACCAAAGTTCATATTCAGCACCCAAATATAAGCACAGCTTTAGTTGACCACTCTTCATCTACAACAATTAATCAAGCGAAAAAGAAAAAATGGATCAATAGTTTTTGTATAGTTAATTTTGATTTAGAAATTGGTCAAGGTATAAATTTATAAATTTTCATTATAGGTTAATATAGATAAATTGTTTTATTAATATTCAGTTTTATTATAATATGCAGTTTTGGAATATAGCTACCCACAGGTTAATTTTAAAGAGGAGGAAACTACAAATTTATGTTTTTTATCATTTCCTGATTCAAATTCACATTTACAAGGAGATATAATCTATTCATTCAGGTTAAGGGAAACTACAACTAATAATGGATTTGGATCATTTCAATATGGTTATGTATTTTTTAAACAGGTTAAAGATGCTTCAATTTCAAGAGGTTATTTACAGAAATCAGTTGTATTATTAAGCGATGAATCATTTGTAGGTTTATTCAAAAAAGTTATGGAAATTGTAGGGCCACTCTATTTCGATCATGGTAATACATTATTGGAGGTAGCATATCAAAATATAATGGGTTGGCCAGAACTAAAGCTAGGTCAAACTTACGAATTGCCAATCTTGGGATATATATTAACATTTCACGTACCTCATACTAGAGGTACTCCACACATCATCGATCCAGTCGTCAAGCAACACATCGGAAGTGCCTCACAATCCCCACTTTGGAGTGAAATGAAGTTGGTCAGTAATTTGAAATCAATTGATATCTATGGTTGCTTTAAAAATTTTACAACCAAGCTTTGGATGCTCTGGGAGTTAGTTTTATTAGGTCACCCCATATTAGTAATTTCACCAAATCCTCCAATGTGTTCAGACAGCGTTTTAGCATTAGTCAGTTTAATATCACCATTGTTGTATTGCGGTGACTATAGACCATACTTTACAATCCACGATACAGATTTTCACAAATACACTCAATACTCTAATAATCCGAACAGCGCCACCGGTGATGGCTACGAAACAAATAATATACCACCATCAATTTTAGGAGTTACAAACCCATTCTTTTTGAAAGCTTTAGGAAATTGGCCAAATATTTTGACTATAGGTACTTGTCAATCTAGATTAGGTGGCTTTAAAAAAATTAAATCTTCTTTACCAAACATTATGTCAAAAGATATTCTTAGTCGTCACGTATTGGATAACAAAGAGAAAATAATTTCAGAATATAAATGCCTCACTTCCCCAGATAAAACCATTTTAAAAAAAATAACTGTTTCAGAAAATACAGACGAAAATGCCATAAATGAAACTTTGCGTACCTATTTTTTACAATTAACTCAAAAATTTTTAATACCATTGGAAAGATATTTTTCATCATTATTACCGCTAGCAAAGTATGTATTAATATTTTATATTTATTCAATAAAACCAAATTATTAATACACTTTTTTTTATAAATTTAGAACCATATCAATTTTTCAAAGACCACCAAGATTAAAACCATTTGATAGAGAGGAGTTTATAAGAAGAATAACAGAAAGTGATGAAAGATATATTATCGATAGTAAATCAAAAGAGATTGAACTTTATAAACAATTTTTAGATTCTGTAAACTTTAAGCAATGGTTAGACGATAAAAGAGCTGAAGCAATAAGACATTTAAATATTTTATATAGAAAAGCAATTTTGGATGCTGATATTCATTCATTGTTAAAGGGTAAACCGATTTCAATAGCATATGATCTATGTAAAAGAGTTGAGGATCAATTGGTAGGTTATAATAAAAAAAAAAAAGAAAAAAGAAAAATACTAATATTTATTTTAAATTTTTATTTTAGATATTAGAAGAAAATCTTTTCCAAACATCAAATGAAATAAAAGATAAATTTAAATCACATATAGAAATAGTACGAAAATATATTAATAGCTCAAAATAAATAATACATTGTAATTAATAATAAATAAAATAAAAAAGGATTAAAAAGAAAAAAAAGCTTTTTTTTTTTTATCATTTTTAATTAAAATAAAGAAAATAGTTTTTTTAATTTTCTTGAATAAATAAAATTTTATTTAAGGTATAATATATTTATATAAAGTTAAAATTAATTAAATTATTGTAAAAATATTATTCGTTATTATTTTAATTGTATTGTTACTGGTACTAATAACGTTGTTGGTGTTGTCAATATTTACAATTTGATTATTATATGTACAATCATTAAAGTTTAAATTATTGGTGTTGCTATTTACAAAACTTATATTATTATTGATAATAAAATTGTTGTAATTATTATCTATATTTAAGTTATTATTATTATTATTATTATTGTTATTATTGTTATTATTATTATTATTATTATTATTTTCTAAAATTATATTATTATTATTATTGAGTTCGTATCCTTTTGAAATACTATATTGCTTTAGTGATTGGTAAAAGCCAAAATTTGGACTAACTATTGGACGTACGTTTTGAACAAAAGAATAGGCCTTGTTAAGGGGACAGTTATAAATATGCATAATATATAATATGACGAGTGATGCGCTTCTACTAATGCCCTTATGACAAAAAACAAGTACTTTAGTATCGGAGCCATTCTCTTTTCTTGCATTATCTATAAATTCTATAACATAGTCAAATATGTTTTCTATTGGTTGATTTGGATTATCTACAAGGTTTAGTTTTAATGTTTTTATATTTTTATTGTGTTGAATATCGTGGTGTTCGACTGCACAGTTTATTGAATGTGTGATGCCGGTTCTCTCTAATAGTTCTGTATTTGATGCAATTGAATGGTCACTGAGGTATATATAATCAGTGATTTTTGATAGCACTTTTGATCGGTCTCTTTCAAATCGTGGCATTTCCAAGTCATTTTGAATGATACACTTTAAATTTAATTTTAAATTTAATTTTAAATTCATTTTATAATTATTTGAATATGATTTTATTTGAAAGTTATCTGTAAAATTTATTTTATATGTTGGTTTATTTATCTATTAGATAATTTTGAAAAATGTTTGGGAAAATGATTATTTTTTTTTTTCTGTTGTTGTTTAAATTTATAATTTTTTTAAGTCTTGAGTTGTTTGAAAAAAAAACTGCCCCAATTGGATGAATGCAGTTAATTATATATTTAATTATTGAGTTTAAAAAAGGTAATAAAAATAAATTTTATTATACTTTTATATATATTGTTCTATTTTTATAAAAATGATACCATTCATTTGTGGTTAATGAAATAAATTAATGGGTTTATAAAGTGTAAAGATAAAATTTAATTGTAATTGATTTTTTATGTGATGGGTATATATATTATATTATTGATAAATTATATTATGAAAAAAAAAAAAAATAATAATATAATAAAAAAATAAAAAAAAATAAAATAAAAATAATAAAAATAAAAAAAAAAACAAACAACAGCAAAAAAAGGGTAAAAATAATACATCACCCACATTCACAAACAATAACAACCCACCCAAATTTATCGTATAAATTCGGTAGTTAAAAATTGCACTATAAATATTATGAGTGTTTCTGATAGATACACTATTAATAGTACTTTTACTTTTTCAATTTTAAAAAATTGATATTAATAATAGATTTGTATAACCCACGTTTTAATGGTGATTTAAAAAAGATTGTCTCACAAGACAACCCCATTGTGTTATTTTTAACCTTTTTTTTTTTTTTTCTTTTTTTTTCTTTAATGGGTCACCAACAAAATTAATTTTAAAAAATTTTAAAAAAAAAATTACAATAAATTTTTATTTTGAATTTTTTTATTAATTTTTTTTATATTTTATTTGCCACATTTCTATTTTTAAAATTTTTTTTTTTTTGAACCCAAAAAAAATCCCCCAATTTGGTATTTATTATAAATTTATAATTTTTTTTTTTTAAATTTATTTTTATATTCTAAGTTACTTAAATCATATCAATATTTGAATGAAAATTAAATCATAAATTTTTTTCAAAATTAAATTTTTTTAATTTTTTTTTTTTTTTGATAATCATAAGTAATTACACAAAACAAAATAATAAATTAAATTTCTTTATATATATAAATATAAAAAAAAAATTATATAATATTTACAAAATATAAAATTTATTTATTTTAAATGAACATAATTATTGAAAAAATTATTTGAATTAATAGATTTTAATTCTATTTCAAATCAATATTAAAATAATAAATAGGGGTATAATTATGGTTATAATATATTTTATATAAAATGTTTTTTTTTAAATTTATAACATGAGTACTATTAGGTTAGAACATTTAAAGTAGGATTTCAAATTAATTATTTTTTTTTGTATTAATTGTTTACCACTCAATTTTTGAACCATAGATATTTAAAAAGTGAAATAGTTAACACATTTTATTTATTTATTTATTTAATCTTAATTCGTTTTGGTTATTTAATTTTAATTCATTTAAGATATTCAATTTTAGGTATTTTTATTTCAAAATGCATTATATTTTCCAAACATGTAATAAAGTGCACTATACACAACTTTAGCAAAAGGGAATTTTCTTAATTTAAACTATTAATTTGAATCCTAGGTTAGAAATTAAAAGGGTCTTATACTTTAAACATTGTAATAAAGTGCACTATGCACAACTAAGGCGTGAGGTGACTAACTTAGCAAAAGGGAAATTTCTTAATTTTATACTATTAATTTGAACTCCTGCCTTAAATGTTCAAACCTTATGGGGGTCATATACTACAACATGTAGTATAACTGCCCCCGTCCGACCATATATATACTATTATGATATTGCTACATTAACGCTATGACCCTAGACTTATTAAGACTCACTAACTGCTGTTTATTAACTACTGTTTAGTAACTACCAATTCCAGTATTTCCAACTAACTTATGAATTAGCTTCTAGAACCAATCTCATTCAGTATAAATACCTCAAGTTCTCAGTCTAAAACTTCAGAGGTTTTTTTTATTCTATATTATTCAATAAACTACAATTTTATTACACATATAATACATATTTGTTTATTTGTTGTTTATTTGTTACAGTTGTTCGCAAAAGTTTTGACCCCCTAATAAAAAACATTAGAAAAAAATTTTAATTTTAATCTTATCTTAGGTTTTTGACTATAAATCCATTTTAAAAATATTTATAGATAAACTTATACGGTTTTTTTATATTTTTTTTGTTAAATAAAAATTTAAAATTTATTTTTTTAAAAAAATTTTTTTAATTTTTTTTTTATAGCGCCCATATGAAATGGGGTCTAAATTTTTGAGAAGATAATTCAATTTTATTATAATTTTTTATTTTTATTTTAATTTTTTTTTAAAAACAAATAGGACAGTATATTCATAAAAAATAGAAAAAAAAAACAATAATGACCCTTTTTTTAGAGTTAATAAATGTGATTTTAAAAATTTACAAAAAAGCAAAAAATCATCAAAAAGTTAAAGATATATTGAGTGAAGTAGGTCCACAGTTAAGAGAATTTTTTAAAAAAAATCTAGAAAAAGGTACAATTGAAGAAAATACAATACCTGGCATAATAAGAAAGATGGACGACCGAATTGAAAGACATTGTAGAAAATAAATTTGAAATGGGAAATGTCATAATTTAAGTAATATAAAAAGATATCTTAGAAAAAACTTTCAAAAAAATGTTTCAATAAGTTCAAATAGTAGGTCTCTACAACATAATAATGTTTTTTTTAAAAGTTTAAAATGTAAACACTTTCCAACCGAAAAATATATGTCTCAAAGCTAAGGTGGGTAAAAAAGTGCCAAAATTGGGCAGCTGAAAATTGGGAAAAGGGTAATATTTGTTGATGAAACCAGAATTGAAGGATTTTCTTATTAATTGAAAACTAAAAAATGGATTCATGATACAAGAAACCTAAAACAAAACATATTGGCCAAACGAAGATGAGGTGGCAGCTCAATATATACATGATGTTGTTGCACAGCTCATAGTGCAGGTCGTATATGTATTATCAGGTTTAACACAAATGCTGCAAAATATTTAAAAATATTAATACAGGGTTATAGAAGAACTTTACGAGAGAAATGAATTTTATCTGGTCATATGTTTCTTTTACAAGACAATTGCTCTATTCATATGACCTAATTATTGGCCGATTTTTAAGAAAAAATGTACATTAGGGTGATATTTATTCTACCCTGTTCACCAGATCTTAATATTATTGAGAATATATGGTCAATAGTAAAACGAAGTATAAAATTGATTTCTATCGGGTACCCACGTCATAATTTCAATCTTTTAATTTGTTGAATTTTAAAAAATATTCATCAGGATATATTTGATAATCTTTATGAATCAACCTCAATAAAAATACAACAAATAAATAAGAACTAAGGTGAATTCACAAAATATCAAGAAACAAAACATTAAAAAAAAAATTTCGTTTAAAAAATAAATTATATATTAAAATTTAAATTATCTTTTTAAAAATAATGAACCCATTTTTTTTATATGTAAAAAAAAAAAAAAAAAAATTTTCAAAAAAAAAAATTTTATTTTATTTTTTTTTTATAAAAAAATATAGTTCAGATGTTCTAAAATTTATTTTATATTTTTTAGAATAATTGGAATTAAAATTATTGAAGATAAATAAAAATAAAAAAATTTTAAAAAAGGGGGTCAAAACTTTTGCGAAGAACTGTATACTTATTTTACATATAAATCATTTGTAAGCTGTATAGAGCTTCATTACAAACATTCATAACTCTTCCCCGTTGGTCTAGTGGTGAGGATTTTCGCCTGTCACGCGAAAGGCCCGGGTTCAATTCCCGGACGGGGAGTCTTTATAATAAGATTTATCTTTTCGGAGATTTAAAAGTTTTATATATTCCACTTTTTACAAATTACCTGTAATGTAGATGGAGCTACTTTAGTTATAGATAAATAATAAATATAAATAATTCTAATAATCAAATAAATATACAATTATTTGTTTGTGAAAACTAAAACCGAAAACTGAAAACTAAAAAATAAAATTTTATTTTTTAAATTTTTAAATTTTTCAATTTTTTTATTTTTATTTTATTTTTAATTTTTAATTTTAAATAATAAATTATTTAAAATAAAGGAAAATATAAATATATTATTTAGTTGAGATATAATTATAACTGTAATATTCATTTAATTCTAAAATGCATATGAATACATTAAAAGTTTATTTATTATGTAATGGTATACCATGTAATAAACTAGGTGTAAGGTACTAAGATCAAATAATTTTAAAAATTTCTTTTTTTGGTGAATTAAAATAATTGTTAATTATTATTAATTAATGTTGATTATTATTGAGTAATGATCCTTGTTCATTACACATCCCCTTCCTAAGCGGAGCCTAAAATTACTGGTTTGAACTACAATACCATAACCTAATAACTTTTTTATTTTTTTTTTCTTTTTTTAAACTTGAATTGATTGACCAACATCTCTGTAATGGGCTTCAAAACTATTAACCATATCTTCACATTCGTCTTCTAAATAAAAATTTGGTAGCCATGTATCATTATCTTCATTTGAATTTTTGTATCTGATTAAATATTCTATTCTTTCACCTTTGCCATATTTACGGATTCTTCTTTTAATGATCTTTTCAATTTCATCTACAAGTGGTTTATAATTGTTCTTTTTCTTTCTAGTTAACAAATTCTTATTAGCTTCTACATATAACCTTTAAATCACTGATGTTTACTACCCTAGTTCAATAACAATCAACACTAATTAATAATAATTAACAATTATTTTAATTCACCAAAAAAAGAAATTTTTAAAAAAAAATAAAAAAATAAACATTTCATATAAATTTTATTTTATTTAATTATTTGATCTTAGTACCTTACAACCACTCTTACTTCTCTGTATCCCTTCCAGAGACTGGTAAGAGTCTCACTATAATTAGTGCTAAGTTAATCATTTTACTGATTAATTAAAACCTTCACTTTTAAAAAAAAAAAAAAAAAAAAAATTAAAACCATTTACTTTTAATTTTCTTCACTTTTAAAAAAAAAAAAAAATTTAAATAAGACAACATTCTTTAAAATTATAATAAATAAAATTTAAATAAAAAAATTAAAAAAATAAAAAAAATAATTAAATTTTTGGTAAATTTATTATTTATACTTCAAATCAAAAAATAATTATAAAAAGAAAGATACTGAATATATAATTTCCTTTTTATATAGTTATATTTGTTTTTATGTATTTATTTAAAAAGTTTGATTTTTTTTTTTTGTATTGTCAGAGGTATTTTGATTGTTCGATATTGTGGATGATTAAGATAATGGTTGTGGCATTAATATTTTTTATTACCTATTGGTCTTGTTGCTGTTGCTGAATTTGAATAAAACTTATGATTTTTGGTTGTTTCATACTAATTGACTTACATCATTTCATCATAATTTAAAACCGGGAAAAATTTATATGTTAAAACTTTGTTGGTATTTGGTAATGAGTCTGGTGGAAATAATTGTTTAAATGTAGGATTGTTTGTTGGAAGAATTTTTGGTAATGTTCCTGGTGGAAATTCTTGTTTAAAATTATCTCTGAGTGTGAGTGTGGTGAGACGATTTGGTAATGTTCCGGGTGGAACTAATTGGTTAAAATCACGACCCAATGTGAGTGTTGTGAGACTATTTGGTAATGTGCCGGGTAGAACTACTTGGTTAAAACAAAGACCGAATGTGAGCGTTGTGATACTATTTGGTAATGTGCCGGGTGGAACTACTTGGTTAAAAACAGCACCGAATGTGAGTGTTGTGAGACTATTTGGTAATGTTCCAGGTGGAACAACTTGGTTAAAATCATGGCCGAATGTGAGTGTTGTGAGACCATCTGGTAATGTGCCGGGTGGAACTACTTGGTTAAAAATAGCACCGAATGTGAGTGTTGTGAGACTATTTGGTAATGTTCCAGGTGGAACAACTTGGTTAAAATTATGACCGAATGTGAGTGTTGTGAGACTATTTGGTAATGTGCCTGGTTTAACCACTCGGTTAAAATCATCACCGAATGTGAGTGTTGTGATACGATTTGGCAATATGCCGGGTAGAAATTCTTTGTTAAATTCAGCTCCAAATGTGAGTGTTGTGAGACTATCTGGTAATGTACCGGGTGGAAATTCTTGGTTAAATTTAGTTCCGAATGTGAGTGTTGTGAGACTATCTGGTAATGTGCCGGGTTTAACTTCTTGATTAAAACCATAACTGAATGTGAGTGTTGTTATACGATTTGGCAATATGCCGGGTAGAAATTCTCTGTTAAAATTAGTTCCAAATGTGAGTGTTGTGAGGTTATTTGGTAATGAGTCAGGTAGAACTACTTGGTTAAAATTATGACCGAATGTGAGTGTTGTGAGACTATTTGGTAATGTGCCTGGTTTAACCACTCGGTTAAAATCATCACCGAATGTGAGTGTTGTGATACGATTTGGCAATATGCCGGGCAGAAATTCTTTGTTAAATCTAGCTCCAAATGTGAGTGTTGTGAGACTATCTGGTAATGTACCGGGTGGAAATTCTTGGTTAAATTTAGTTCCGAATGTGAGTGTTCTGAGACCATCTGGTAATGTGCCGGGGGGAAGTACTTGAATAAAATAATAGCCGAATGTGAGTGATGTTAGACTATTTGGTAATGTGCCGAGTGAAACTAATTTATTATAGTCTTCACCGAATGTGAGCGATGTAAGACTATCTGGTAATGTGCCGGGTAGAACTTCTTGGTCAAAATCAGTACCGAATGTGAGTGTTGTGAGACTATTTGGAAATATTCCGGGTAGAAGTCCCAGGTTAAAACGATGACCGAATGTGAGCGATGTTAGACTATTTGGTAATGAGCCATGTTTAATTACTTGGTTAAAATTAGTTCCGAATGTGAGTGTTGTGAGACTATTTGGTAATGCGCCAGGTGGAAATTCTTTGTTAAAACTAGTACAGAATGTGAGTGTTTTTAGACTATTTGGCAATGTGCCAGGTGGAATTAATTGGTTAAATCTATCACCGAATGTGAGTGAAGCTATTGTATTTGGTAAAGTAAAAATTAACTTTTTAGAAAAATTGTGCAAATATAAATTTGTCAAAAATGGTGGAAATTCATTTTTATTTGGTATTTGATCACCATACCACTTAAGTGTTTTTATATATGATTTATCTTTAAACTGATCATAACGGGATTTATCAAGATCTACAACATTAAAATGAATAGACTTAAAAATCATTTTATAAATTTTTTTTCTTAAAAATTTAACCCCCCATATACTATTCCAAGATGCATATAATAATCTAATAAATAGTTAAAAAGAGGAAAAACCAATTAATATGTTTTAATAAATATTTATTGTATTGTACTTACCTATCACTAATATTACTACTGTTTCTTAACTCTTCATTTATGGGAATGTACACAAGAGATAATAGTAGCTCTTCCATTGTTAATATAAAAAAATAAAAAAAATATTTTACCCAAATATTTTTTTTTTATTTAAAAATTAAAAAAATAACAAAAAACTTAAAAAAATTAAGAAAAAATTAAAAAAATAAAAAAAAACTTAAAAAAATTAAGAAAAAATTTCAAAAAAAAATATATAAATTTTAAAAAACTTAAAAAAACATCTAAAAATTTCATAAAAATAAGTGTTTTAATTATTTTTTGTATTTTCCAGAAGTGATTTGGTTGTTAGATATTGTGGATGTTAAAGATATTGGTTGTGGCGTTAATATTTTTTATTATTATTATTTGGTTTTGTTGCTGCATTTAAATAAACTTATGATTTTTGGTTGTTTAAAACTAATTGATTTTCATCATTTCATCATAATTAAAAACCCGGAAAATTTATATGTTAAAACTTTGTGAAATTTACCAGTTCCCACTCTTATATTGCAGGTACTTTAACCAAATAGTGATACCAACATGTTTTCTTTTAATGAAATATTTAGATAGCTTCTATTAACATAGGTGTTGGCGGTGGAATAGTTGATGGATGAGCTTAATTAGACCAATTTAATAACCATATTTACATAGAATAACATAACCCCAAAGTTTGATTTGTGACATAAAATGGGTCGATACTGAAAAAGAAGGATTAGACAAGAACCCCAATGATTGATTTCTGGTTTAAAAAATATTGATACTGAAAAGAAAGAATAAACAGCGACTAAAAACGGTTGATATTGAAAAGGATAGAGCTAAAAAATATTTTAGTATCTTTTTTTTTTAAAATAATTTTGTTAATATTAACATTATAGTTACCTTGAGTATAGACTTTAAATAGTACGTGTTGGTAATGAAAAAGAAAGAATTTAACTAAATATGAATTAAATATAAGTTTCTTTTTTATATAAATATAATAATAATTATATAAATATTATCATTTTAATTACCTTTAGAAGAAAAATGAAGAAAATGTGTTGGCGGAAAAAAGGAAAAATTGGATTTAACTTAACCAAGAATTATATTATATTAGTACCTTTTATATTCAAATATATTAATAATTATCTAATATTATAATTATAGTTACCTTTGGAATTATTTTGTTATATTTGATCTTGGGACATTTAGAATTATTCTGTAGATTTGAACTAGTGTGATACATTATTTCTTATGACAAATGTTGATAAAGATTATTGTTTCTGGATGATGTAGATGACTTTCTTAATTCCATCGAATTCAATAATTGAATTAAACGATTTTATTAATAATTTAGTCTTAATCTTGTTCTAATGAATGAAACATTGAATAAAGAATTTAAACTATTAATTTAACCGCCATCAATTTCATTATTGATCCATATCTATATAGTTATTGTCATATTTATCTTTATCATCATTGCCCTATAAACCTTGAGCACTAGCTACTCTCTGCAATAAATAATAAAATGAAATAAATTAATATATTTTAATTATTTTGTATTGATATAAATTTAATGGATTACTTACTCTGATGTCAGTAAATGGTAATCTACAGTTTGGGCGGTAAGGTAGCTTTTGGACCATTCATCAATACATACATAGCAGAATCTATGAACACATGCAATGGTTGCGAGTTCACTGGTCTCAATTTCACTAAGACAAATTGTGCTTTTGTCATCCCTTTCTAAACGGGCCCTTTCCAATCTTTCTTGTTCTAATATTCTTTGTTCTTCTCTTAATTCTTATTGAATTCTCTTTAATCTTTTTATTTCTTTATTTTCTCTTTCAATTTCTGCTCTTTCTTATCTTTTTAGTTGTCTTTGGATGCCTCTCAATTTTGATTGTTCATATCTTTACTTCTCTTTCTTTTTGAATTCTTTCTAATATTCTTCTTTCGTATTCTTCTTTTATATCTTGTTCTCTTTGAAGTATTTGATTTATTAGAATTCTTTCAATTTCTTCCCTTTCTCTGAAAATTTTTGATATTCTTTCCATTTCCCTTTGCTCTTATAATTTTGTCAAATTTTATTTTTTCTTCTCTTACTCTTTCCGTTTCAATTAAAATTTGATTGTCTCTATTTAAACTCTCTTCATTTCCGAGTTTATGCTTTTTTGAAATTGTATCACAATTTATTACATTATCTAATTCCAATGGTCTTTTCTTCATTGGACTATTGCCAGTTGATGTGGACGCCCAGACGCCCAGTCATGGCTATTTCTGGATACTGGCTTTCTAAATTTGTGGTTCTTGATAATGGTGATGGTACAGAGACTGAGGCTGATGGTGCAGAGTCAGAGGCATATGCATAGGCAGATAGTGCAGATACAGATGATACTGGTGCAGATCCAGATCCAGATGATGCAGATACAGATGATGCTGGTGCAGAGACTGAGGCTAATGCTGGTTGTGCAGAGTCATAGGCAGATGCAAAGGCAGATCGTGCAGATGGTGCTGGTGCAGATGATACATATTCTGATCCTGATGGTGCTGATACATATGATACTGGTGCAGATACTGATGCCTCTGCAAATGGTGCATATGCAGATCTTGCAGGTACCAATGATGCAGATCGTGCAGGTATTGATCCTGGTGCATATACAGATACAAATGGTGCAGATCGTGTATATACAGAAGATGCTGGTGCAGAGGCAAATGATGCAGAGGCAGAGGCAGATGATGTAGAGGCAGATGATGCAAAGGCAGATGGGTTGATTGGGTCTTGGGTGTGGGTGGTATTATTGTTGTTTCTAATGTTATTGTTATTGTAATTGTTATTATTATTGTTATTGTATTTTTTGATAATAAAAAATGCTAATGAGAAACTGGCGATACCACATAAAAAGTAAAAAAAAAGTAATAAATCCATTTTTAAATATTAATTAAGTAAATTATTTTAAAAATATAAAAAATTATTATTGTTATTATTAAAAATTATTATATGTGCAGAATACTATTATGAAAAAATAAAATGTATGATTATTTGTATGTATATAAAATAATAAAGAAAAAAAAAAAAAAAAAAAAAAAAACTATTTCAAAATGCTATGAAAAAAAATTAAAAAAAAAACTTTTTCAAAATACAATGAAAGAAAATTAAAAAAAAAAGTAAATTAAAAAAAATTAAAAAATTTTAAACAGTGTTTAAATGAAAAAGGAAAAAGTATATTTGATTATTATAATAAAAAAAAAATATTCCTCTCTATTACAAAAACTTCGTTTGGTTCATGTCACACTAAAGTTTACAATTCATATTAATTAAATTAAATAAAAATAAAAGATAATAAAAATTTGCTTTTTTATTACTACTATCAATATTTAATTAAATATAGTTTAATTAATTTATTTAAAATGTATTTTAATTATAGTTTATTATAATGCCCATTGTCTAATTTGTTATTGACCATCTTTTGATCAATGAATTAATTACTGTTGCTATTATTATTGATACCAAATAATTGATACGGATCAATAGAGTTCAATGTAATTAATATTTTCTTTTCTTTCGTCCTCTTTAAAGGTGTCACCAGAACTATTGATTGATATCATTGTTTCTTTAAATTTCAACGTAAATTCTTTCATTTCATTTCTTTGATCCCTGTTTTTTTGCTCCAGCTCTTCATTCTCTTTGCCTAGACTGAGGATGGAGTTGTTTAAAGCCTTCATTTTAGTATTTACCTTTTTTAATTCATCTTTTTGGTTGGTTTTGATTTTTCATTCTCTTCTCTAAATATTTTGACTGTATCTTGATGTTCGTTTAGTATTGATATCTTTGATAGCTTCATTTTCTCTCCTGTAATGTTTTAGTTCACATTCTAAACTTTCTATTATCTCTTTATACCTTTGAGTATTTCTGTATAATTTGATCCTTTGCCTCAATTTCTTTTGATTTTTTTTTATCTATATTTTTTAATTTGAATTTTATAGTCCCTATTAATTTGATCTTGATATTCTTCTAAAAATTTAATTTTCAATTAACTCTTTATTTTTATTATTTTTTATTTTTGTTGATTGTAATGATTCTTTTGGTTTTTTCTCCAAATTCATATCGTTTGAATTACCATTAAATTTGAAATTATTATTATAAATATGATCCATTTTTAATTATCGTTTTTATATTACTTTTTATAATATTATGCTAAATTTGATCATACAAACAAATTGATCTTTAGTCTTTTCTAATATGTTTATTATTTTATTATCATTATTGTTTTATTGGTTCAAAATATGACTGTAATTGTACAAAAAAGTTTATTTAAATTTTTATAAATTAAAATGATTTTATTTTGAAAAAATATTTTTTTTTAAATTTTTTAACTTTTTTCTATTTTTAAATAAAAAATCAAATTTTTAAAGACATATATTTAGGTAAATAGTGTATATATATATTGTTTTATGTTAATAATTTTAGAAATTTCCTTTTTAATTTAAAAATATTTTTTTTTTCTTTTTCATTTTTATAATAATTTTTTTATAAAATGTAACTTTTTTTTTTTTTTTTCTTTATACTAATTCAATTTAAAATGGAACCTAAAAATACTATTAAAAAAAGAAATAAAAGTCTAGCAGTAAATCAGGATTGACTTTAGACTACCAAGTAAACCAGTAGCATTATAGAATAATTTAATTAACAAGTTTGATGGTATTGTTGATACATTAGAAAGATGGAGTGATAACTTTCATTTAAATAATGAAATAAAATCTAACATCAAAATCAAATTTTCAGATATATAATTAGAAGATATCAAACATAATACAATTCAAGTGTTAAGAGATAGATATTTAACCAATCCAAAACACACATATATAAAACAATTATAAATGTAGAAAAACCTCAATTTCAATTTTTGAAAGGTCTTATGTTAATTTATAATATTAAGTAATAATATTAAACAAAAAGATAATACCCAAAATATTTATATTTTTAAAAATAATAATATAATTAAAAATTATGTAGTATAATAAATTTAAATGAAAAAAAATATAAAAAAAATAAAATATACAGTGTTTTTTGTTAAATTAAATTTATCTATAAAAATTTTATGAACATGATCTAGTTATTAAAATTTGATAAAATATTTTGAACTAGTTGCATTTGTAATCTCTCGATTTGTTTTACTACATATTGGTGCAAAGTTGATTCGAAAGCTTGCTTCTTTAAATATCTGTGTTCATTTTTTTTTCCTATTTCCTTTATATCTTTTTCCTTTTCTTCTTTTTTTTTGATCATGGCTTCAATTATAACATTGGTTTCATATTTAATAATTTCAAATAGCTTTTCATTTACTTTTCTTAATTCGTTATAATTTGATTTTTCAATTTCAAGATTGGTTTCTTTGATTTCATAATCTTCTTGAGCGTTTTCAAAGGATTGTTCCGATTCTTCAATTTCTTCTTGCATTTTTCTTAGCGATATGGCATGGATTTCTCTGGCACGATATTTTTTTTTTAATAAATGTAACTTTTCAATTATTTCTTCTTCTGAATCCTTTATTTCATTTTCTAATCTAGAAATTTCCATTTGTTCTTCATAAAAATATGGTCTTTTATTTCCAGTATACTTTTGAATTTTTATTTTCTTATCAATAATTTCTTCTTTTGTTTCTTCAATTTCCTTTTCATTATCCTTGGCAAGTTTTTCGTTGATTATTTCATCTGTTGTTCTTGGATCAACAGTTGGGATGGCTCTTATCTTTTTATTTCTTTGTTCCATTTTTGAATATAAATTATTTTGTATATCTGTAATTACAAATTTTTTTTTTTAAAAGTTATTAATATTTGTAATAAATTTTGATTATTAATACTACTTACATGAATAATGTTAAATAGAAGGTCAATGTGGGTGAATTAAAAATAAAAATAAAAAATAAAAAAAAAAAATAAAAAAAATTAATTTTGAATTTTTTTTTTTTTTTATTAAAATATCATTATTTTTTGAATGCATTCACTTTTATAATAATAATTACTTTTTGAAAAAGATTCAAAAAGATGGAAAAAATTTACATAAGCTTTAAACTAAAGATCTTTATTTTGATAATGAATTGAAAATTAACTAGGGATGGAGAATTTTTAATTCTATATAATAATTTGTACTTAGTAAAACGGTTGAAAGTGTTAATTGTTTTTGTTGATGGTATTTAATTGATAAATGATAATAAAATAACCCATTGTTGAAAATAAACTTTATAGGAAAGAATGCAATTAATTCTGGGTAAATAGATTTTAGAATTGAAATTTCGTTTTTTTCAAATTGATTAACTTGGATTTAGATATGGAAGGCAGAATGAATCGATGAATGAATAGAGTTTGATGGATTGCTTTCTTATTTTTATATGAAATGATTATTTTGATGATTATTCCATATTAATATTATTTACTCTATTATCTTTTTCCTTGTCTGGATCGAATTTTGCATTATTATTTATAATATAATCTATATCCATTATTTTTTTTATTTGTTTATTATTATATCGTTATTTGAATATGATTATTATTTATATTATTATCATTTTTATTTTCATTATTATCATTAAAATTATTATTAATATTATTATTTATATTTATATTATGTGTTGAAATAGAAAGTATTTTAATAAATCTTTTTAAGTTATAAAATTAAATATTAGTTTCTTTATATTTAAAAATAATAAAAACAATTATAAAAATATTAACTTAATAAATACCTTTAAAGTACAAATACCCTAATGAATGATGAATGGCCTGAAAACCACATTTAATAAGAATAAAGTAAACCCCAATGGATAATGGGTGACTTGAAAAAACCCCCAATGCTTGATAAATGACGTAAAAAACCCAATTTAAAAAGAATAAACTAAACCCCAATGTAAGATGAACGATTTGAAAAACCACAGCGTTTGATGAATTAAAAAAACCACAATGTTTGACGAATTAAAAACCACAGCGTTTGAATAACTTAATAAACCCACAATGTATGATGAACGATTTGAAAAAACCACAGCGTTTGAATGACTTAATAAACCCGCAATGTATGATGAAATAATTGAAAAAAAACCCAATGTTTGATGAATGACTCGAAAACCACATTTAAAAAGAATAAGTTGAACCCCAATGTATGATGAGTGACTTGAAAACCCAATTAGAAAGAATATATCGAACCCCCAATTTAATATATGGAACCGCCAATGTTTGATGAATGACTTGAAAACTCCAAATAGAAAGAATATATCGAACCCCTATGTTTGATGAGTGACCTGAAAAAAACCCCAGTGTTTGATGAATTACTTGAAAACTACAATTATAAAGAAAATACTGAACCGCGATATAATGGAATATATGGAACCCCCAATGTATGAATAATTACTCGAAATAAATAACGTATTGAAACTGAAAAAGAAAGAATTGAATCTGAACTAAATAAGTATTAAAATTAGATATTAGTTTCTTTTATATTCAAATTTAATAATAATTATGTAAATATAACATTATAGTTACCTTAAAATTATGAATATCCAATGTAGACTTAAATAGAATGTGTGAAGCTTGGAAGAGAATGAATTATACTAAATATGAATTAAATGTTAGTTTATTTTATATTCAAAATTAATTTACGAAGTTATAAACACTATAGTTACCTTAATTATATATATGCCTTATTATTGACAATAAAGATAGAACATGGTTGTACTGAAGAGAAAAAACCTGATAATACCGAGAGAGAAAGAATTATAAATAAACTATATAAGAATTAAAATTAAATATTAGTTTCTTTTATATTTAAATATAATAATTATGTAAATATAAACATTATAGTTACCTGAATAATGTCAATGCCCTATTGTTGACATTAAAGAAAGAGCATGGTTATACTGAAGAGAAAGAACCCGATAATACTGAGAGAGAAAGAATCTTGTTATACTGGAGAGAAAGAACCTGATAATACTGAGAGAAAGGATTATAATTATACTATATAAAAATTAAAATAAAATATTAGTTTCATTTATAATCAAATTTAATAATATTTTAGTAAATATTAATATTGTAGTTACAATAGGGAACTTGTACATGGAACCTTGAGAACGTTATTTTGTAGAGTTGAAGCTATTGCGATAAATTATTCTAATAATGTTGATAACGATGAGAATGTTGTCCAATGATGATGTTTGCAGTTTAACCTTTTTTTGATTTCTTAATAATTACGTTTCCATATGGATGGTGTATTGATTTATGTCCATGTAATCATAGAATTCGTGGCCAGATAATTGATACATTTTCATGAAATCTAATAATTACCATTTGAAACGGTAATGGAAATCTATTCGATATCCATTGGGTCAAACAATTCCAAATCGATATTGGATTCGTTGGAATTTGCATCATCATTATTTAAATTGGTGGACTTTGATCACCTTGCTCTATGTTGGCTTCATTTGTTGAACCATTGACTCTCTACAATTAAATAATAAATTAAATTAATATATATTTTATTTATTATGTATAAAATATGAATGTATGAATTACTTACTCTTACCAAATAGAATGGATCTCTACAATTTGGACATGTGTTATCACGACGATAAGAACATTCCATAATGCAATTGTAACAAAACTTGTGGTTACAATCGATTGCGGCAAGTTGGCTTGGTTCAATACTGTCCATACAAATAGTGCAAGTATCTTGATTTTCTCTACGTTCTGCTTCTTCTCTTTCTTGTTGTTCTCTTTGTTGTTGTTCCCTTTCTTGATTTTCTCTTTCTTCTCTTTCTTGTTGTTCTCTTTCTTGTTGTTCTTTTTCTCTTTCTTCTCTTTCTTCTCTTTCTAATATTTCTCTTTCCAATCTTTCTCTTTCTAAATTTTCTAAACGTACCCTTTCCATTGCTCTTTGTAATGTTTCTTTTAAAATTGTTTGGGTACGTTCTAATTCTTCTCTTTCTCTTTGTTCTTTTTCTCTTTGTTCTTTTTCTTTTTTTTCTCTTTCTTTTTCTATTCTTTGCTTTTCCTTAGCTTCTCTACGTTCTTTAATTTCTTTTTCTAGTCTTTCTTTTATTAATCTTTGTCTTTCCAAAGATTCTCTATGTTCTCTTTCTTTTCTTTCTTTTTCTAATTTTTCAATACGGTCTCTTTCTTGGGTTTCTCTTTTTAATTGTTCCATATATTCCTTTTCTTTTTGTTGTTCCATTTTTAATATTTCCATATTTTCTTTTTCTAATTTTTCTTTTTCCATTCTTTCACTGGTGTGGTCGAATGGTGAATATGGAAATACATTTTCTGGTTCTTTTGGGGCATGGAGTTTTTCAAGAAATTGTTTTGGGGAATGACTTAAAATTTCTTGGGTTACTGAGGAACGACCAGAATTGTCTTGATTATTATGATATTCGGAACAACAATATACGTGTCTGAATGCGGAATAATGGAATGTTGAGGAACTATCATACTTGTTTTTTTCTTTTGGGGATTGATCGATTGGGGTAGAATTTGTGGTTTCGTTAATTTTGTGGTTGTTAGTGTGGGTGTCGTTGTTGATGTGGGTGTGGTTATTGGTGTCGGTGTGGTTATTGGTTTGGGTGTGGCTATTGGTTTGGGCGTGGCTATTGGTTTGGGTTTCTTGTGGGGTGGAACGGAAAATAATTTTTAAAATTATTATTGACCAAATAAAAATAGCAAATAAAATTGATTCTAACATTTTTTTAATTAATGAGTGAATATAAAAAAATGAAGATTATTATGGAATGTGAAATATAATTGCTATTATTTAAAACTTTTTTTTGATATTATATACTATGTGAAACTATATGCTATTAAAATTTTGATTTTTTATTTAATTAAAAAAGAATTTTTTTTTTTTATTTTTTTGTGTGGGTTTGTAAAAAAAAAAAAAAAAATTAAAAAAAAAAGTTGTTATAATAACTTTATATAAAACAATGTTTATTTTATTATAATATTTTTTAAAAATTAAAAAAAAAAAAAAAAAAAAAAAAAAAAAAAAAAAAAAAAAGAAAAAAATAATCACAAACACAATGTGGTTGAATTTCATACTCTTATTACAATTTCTTTATTATAAAATTGATAATGTATATGACACATTGCAATGACATATAAAACATGATATATGTTTTAATTATTTAATTGTGAAATATCACCTATGATCGCAATAATCTTTGATAGTTGTTTTTGAGTTAGACTGTTATATAGTTGATGGTGTTTAAGATTATTTTAAAATATATTTTTATTAATTAATATCATTTATTTTTATTTAATTTAATTATAATACCCATTTTATATTTTATTTAAAATTTTAGAACTCTTTTAATAATTATGATATTGTCTTTAAAAAATATTTAATTTATTTATTAAGTTTACTTAATCTAATTACTTTTTTTATATATTTAAGTTCTATTCTTCTTTTATATACAGCAAAAGTTCCACCTATAATAAGTGCAACACCAACAACACTTGCTACTATAGCAACGGGTATTATATATGATTTTTTAGAAGAGCTTTCACAGTTTGATTTGAAGTCTGGTGATACTAGAACTGAAAAGTCTGGATCGATATGACATTGATTGCAATGTGGTATATTAATCCCAATAGTTATTGATTCGTTGGTATTTGATATTAGCGATGTTGTGATTGTTCTTGGACGTTCATCCAACATTGCCCTATTTATAAATCTACCATAGAGTACTTTATTATCTTTTCTGATTGTAATATAGTTTAATAACTGATTATCAAATAATGATGTTGTTGATTCAGTTGATTTGGTGTTACAATCGATTGTATTTGACGATACATTTGATATCATTTGTAATTGTAATGTGTTTAGTGGACTTTGATATCGATAGTTGGTAATTGATACCGATACTTTGATGGATCCTGGTTCTAATTTAAAATCGATACCTGCAAAAGAATAATTTGATTCTTTTTTAATTTCTTGAACCAATAACACTACTTGACAATCAATTTCTTTTAAAGTTTGGGAAAATGATACAGTAGAGTTGTATTCATTATCATTTGTATTATTTACAATCCAGTTTGTTTCTAATGGATATTCTTTTATTGGTTCACTGTTAATATTTAGTTCTAATAATGATGTAATATAAATGTTATAAGATGTATTTTCGTTTACTACAGTTGTTGAGCCATCTGGGTTTACAGTACTATTTGATTTTGGACCTCCTTCGTTTGGATTTAGAACTTGAGTGCTACAATCGATACCCATCCAGTTTGATTTGCATAGACAATTACCTGTGGATGTATTACAAATACCATTTGATTCACTTGTGCAGTTATTTAAACATGATTGTTCAATAGAAATATAAGTATACATTTTAGCACCAACCCATTCAATACCATTTTGAACAACAGTTATATCATGTGAACCCTTTCCTGCATTAATTACACAATTTAATGAATATGTTGATATTAAAAGGCTCGAGCATTCGTTGTCACCAATGAATACCTTGCTATTTTCGTGAATATCACCAAACCAACCATTCATTTGAACAAAGCCACCATTTTCGTCAGTTGATAATACTGATGACACATATTGGTTTGGAGTTGAGCAAATTTGACCTGTCCATTCAGAATTACAATCACATTTACCTATATTTCCATAATAGTAATTACATTGTCCTTTTGGGTATGAGCAAAAGGTTGGGTCGCATTGTGAGTATAGATTTTCATCTTCTAAATCGTAATTGAATTTGGTTTCTAGCTCATCTATTCTTATAGTGCTGGAGAGATTTTTAAATTGTGTAGGGACTGTTGAAAGTTGACATTGGATAAAATAAAATTGAGTATTTTCCACAATACAACTAATTCCCCCAACTATTATTCTTACAAAAGAAGGATCATATGAAAAATACTGACCACTAATTGTTAATTGCTCCCCTATTTTAGTTATATTAAAAATTTGAGGAGGATATGGATCTGGTGATGCCCAAAATATTTGATTGCTTATTGTAAAATTAATTTTGTGTATCAATCTTTCTGGTGAATAATATGCCTCCATTATTGAATTGGCTTTTATAATTTCAAAGTTATATATATTAGGTTCATAAATAATTTTGTTTTGATCATAACCAATATTTAAACCATATAACCTGACTTTTGGAATTTTTAAAAATTGTTTATTTATCATTTGTTCATAGGTGATTTTGAGATTTGGTATTATTTCTAAATTAAAAATAATTATGTTAACATTTTTTTTTAAATTTTTTTTGTTTTATCTATTATTACTTACTGCAATCAGTTCTATCATCAATATTATTAAAATTATTGCCTTCAAAATTTAATATAAAAGCTGGATCTTTTAAATTACATACGTAACAGTCTGGTAAGCTTCCATTAAGTTGGTTATCTTTAACATTTAAAAGCACAGAACAATAAGATTTGTCAATTGAGCCCATAAGATTATTACCTTCTAAATTTAGATTTACAATTTTATTTACATTCTCTTCCCACTTTGGAAGGGTCCCAACAATTGAATTTCCTTTAAATGATGAATTGACAATTGAAGTATTTCTAAAAATACTAAAGTCTGGTAATAACTCTATTTTTCCATTTTCAAAAGAACTAAAATTAATATTAATAAAGTATATTTAATTTGTTTTTAAATAAACTAAATGATAAACTTACAAAGATTTTAAATTTGGTGGTAATCTTTTTAAAGGAAATTGGCCATTAATATTAAAAACTGGACCTACATTGGTGAGTAAACTATAAAAAAGAAATAACTTATATTAACATTATTATATAATTTTAAAAGATTTCTACATATTACTGCTAATTACAAATTATTATATGGAAATGATTCAAAGTATAAAAAATCATTTGGTTTTTCAATTCGATAACCGATTTCTCTATAGTTTATAAAAATAAAAATTAATATAATTTAGTTTTAAAATTATTTTTAAATAAAACTTACAAATAATCCAATAGTTTTGAAAAAGCCCTATTTGGTAAAACTTGAATAGGGACCAATGGATAGGTTTTAGTTGGGTCACCATATAATGAAAGATATGCCACGTTTGAATATGTTGTTAAATTATTAAAATTATTATCAAAATCTGTTCCAAGTGTCAAAGAAATATGTCCATTGCAAAATACATCTTCCATTGAAAATATTCTTCTAACTGGTAGTGAAAACCCATAAATTGTCTTTGATTCCCCAACATAATCATTATTTATAATAAAATTATAATTATAGTTTAGAGGATATTCGGACTTCACTTCTAATATTCTTGTTCTATCACCAATTAGATTTGATAATAAAACTGGTTCTTGTACTTTAGAATTAAGTTCAATATATAATTGTTCTACATTAGTTGGTTGGTTATAATTAAATCCATTACAACTTTTTATATGCCTAATAAGAAACATATTAATATTAATATTTCATTACTTAAAAAAAAATTAAAAATTATTAAATAAAATACTAACAGTGTATCTAAATTAAATCTTGAGTAAAATTTATAAAAAGTTTCTGCAAGGATCCAATTTTTAATAAAAATTCTTCTTAAATTAGATTGTGTTATACATGAGAAGTCAGTATAATCTATTACTTCATTTGATTCTTGCTGTAAAGAACTGTTTTTATTAAAAAAAATAATAATTAATATTTTAATTATTTAATTATATGTTTCTATTATTACTTACAATTCACTAACATTGTAAAGAAAACAAGAGAACCTATCTAATGTTGTACCAGGGGCACAATAGTCAAATAGGGTTGTTGAGGATTGATAAAAGGAAAAATTATTATTTGCCCCAATTTTAAAAATTAAATTACTAAAGCATGTTTCTATTTAAATATTTGTAATGATAAAACATAATATTAGTACTATTTATTTTTTTAACAATGATTTGTTTATTAATTGAATTAAAGTTAATAGTTACGTTCTTCTAAGTTATATTGGTGTGTAAAAATAAAATATAAAAATAAAAATAAAATGAATTTCATTTTTTTTTAATTTTTAAATTATTTATAAAAAATTAAAAAAGAAATAATTTATCCTATTTTAAAAAATTACAAATATAAATTTATATTTTGATTGTAAGAGTGATTTGATTTGAAGTGATATTAAAAAAAAAAAAAAACATTCTTTTAAATTTTTTTATTAATTTTTTCCCCTATATTTTTTATTTAAAAATATAAAACTTTAAAATAAAATAAAATTATAAAGAATTTTATTCAATCAACCTCATGATCTTTTCTGATTATTAATATATTAGGGATCTGGCTAAATTTTAAATATCAAAAAATACAATTAAAAAAAAATAATAAAAATCTTGAGATATTTTACTTTAGAAAAAAATCACTTATTTTTTTTTTCAATTGCTATAGGCAATAAAGTTTGATTACACACGTCATAAATGCTATTATAAAAAAATCTATTTATTTTTTTAAAGCTTTAATTACCTTTTTATATTCGAAAAGCAATTACCTTATATTTTTTATAAAAAAAACTAAAATAAAGACCAATGATCGGAAGTATTATTTTTTTCTCAATTTATTTTTTTTTTTTTTTAAATTAGCCCAATAAAAATCATTTGAAAAGGCATTATTCACTCAACTAGTTTTTAATTATTAAAGAAAAAATATAAAGTTATTTATATAGGTTCTAAAGAATCTATAGAATTACTTTGAAAACTTTTTTAATTTTTTTCTTAAAAATTAATTTGTAAATTAGAAATTTTTTAATTTTTTAATTTTTTATTTTTTTATTTTTTTATTTTTTTATTTTTTTTATTTTTATTTATAGTATTATATTTTAATTATCTAAGCCATCCATTTGTACTTGATCAAGTCTCTTTTTGAAATATAATGCTTTTTTCTTTTTATAAACTATATATAAGGCACAAACAATTAGAGCAACACCAACAACACTTACAACTACTGCAACGGGTATAACATATGATTTTTTTGAAGAGCCTTCACAGTTTGATTTGAAGTCTGGTGATACTAGAACTGAAAAGTCTGGATCGATATGACATTGATTGCAATGTGGCATATTAATTCCAATGGTTATTGATTCATTGACGTTTGCTATTAGCGATGTTGTGATTGTTCTTGGACGTTCATCCAACATTGCCCTATTTATAAATCTACCATAGAGTACTTTATTATCTTTTCTGATTGTAATATAGTTTAATAACTGATTATCAAATAATGATGTTGTTGATTCAGTTGATTTGGTGTTACAATCGATTGTATTTGACGATACATTTGATATCATTTGTAATTGTAATGTGTTTAGTGGACTTTGATATCGATAGTTGGTAATTGATACCGATACTTTGATGGATCCTGGTTCTAATTTAAAATCGATACCTGCAAATGAATAGTTAGATTCTTTTTTAATTTCTTGAACCAATAACACTACTTGACAACCAGTTCCTTTTAAAGTTTGCGAAAAGTAAATTTCTGAACTAATTTCGTTATTTTTATTTGTTTGGTTAACAACCCAATTGTTTTCTAATGGGTATCTTTTAACTTCCGCACTGCTATAGTCCAACTCTAATAAAGATGTGATATAAATGTTATAGGCTGTATTTTCGTTTACTACAGTTGTTGAGCCATCTGGGTTTACAGTACTATTTGATTTTGGTGATGTATTTTCATTGGGATTTCTAATTGGAGAGCTACAATCTAGACCATTCCAGCTACTGTTACATTCACAAAAACCAGTAGATGTATCACAAACACCATGTAATGAGTTGGTACAGTTATTTAAACATTTTTGTTGGCCTTCTATACTACAATCTGCACCATAGTAACCTAAAGAACAAGAGCATCCTCCTTCTACACAAATTCCTTTCCCACAACTTCTACCATCTTCACACATACAAAACCCTGTATTATAATCACAAGTTCCACCGTTTGGATAATTGCAGTACTCTGGACATGAGTAGTAAATATTTGAAATTTTACTTATATCATTTCCTATATTTAAAAGGAACTTAGTTTCTAAATCGTCTACTCTAATCAATGAGGAGACGTTTGTATTTGGATAATATTCACTTTGGAGTGAACATTTTATTTCATAAAATGTAGTTGACACTATAACACACCCTCTTTTATCTATTTGTACCACAACAAGTTGCTTGTTATATGAAAAGTATTGGCCCTTAATTACCACTGAACCTTGAAGGTTATCTATAGTTAAAGACTGTAATTCGGGAGGATATGGCCAAGGAGCTACTGTAAAAACTTTCCCAGATAAAGAAAATGTAACGTTATGTATTGTTCGATTTGGTACATATTCAGTTGTTAAAAATAATGAATTTGGTTGATCTATTTGAAATCCTTTTATTACTGGTGAGAATTCAAAGGTTCTTGTAGAATAACCTAAATTGCTTCCGTTGAGATACAAATAAGTGGGGTTAGTTTTCGACAAATTTAAATGGGGAATAATTTCTTTTTTGTTTTTATATTAAAATAAATAAAATTTAATTAGTTTTCATATTCACTTTATTTTTATATTTTTTGTTGTTTTACTTACCACAATCTGCAGTTTTGTTATCGATATTATCAAAATAATTTTCAATAAAATTATTTTTGAAATCTGGGTCTAACAAATTACATGCATAACAGTTTGGTAAATCTCCACTCAATTTATTATCTCTAACATTTAAAATTACTGAACAGTAAGAAGCATCAATTGTACCAATCATTTTATTATTTTCTAAATTATAATATATATTATTTAAACCATCCCATAGTTGTGGCAGACTACTAATTGAATTAAAACTTAAATCCAAATATGGGATACCTTTAAAAATTTTTAAACTTGGCAAAGAAGTTAAAGCATTATTGCTATAATTACTGTTGTTTTTAATTTTAATTGATATTAATTGGTATAAGCATAAAAATTAAACTATAAAATAAAATACGTACAATTGTTTCAAACCAGTAGGTAACACTGAATATGGGAAACTAAATGTTCCAAAAGGTCTAAAAATATTATAATAATTATTAACAAAATACACTTATTTATTATATATGGATTTAATATATGTAAAAATTAAAACACTACTTACGACTTTAAACCTGTAATAGATCTAATAATATTATAAAAATTAATAACTAAATACACTTATTTATTTGTATCATAATCTAAAAATTAAAATAATACTTACAAATTTTCAAAAGTTGATTGACCTGTAAGATTTAGAACTTGAGGGTATGACATTGGGAAATTTAAAACAACACTTTTCAATTTTGATCCAATAATTTTTAAAAGATTATTAAACAATGGTAGTTGGTCCATAGGATAAATTGATTCGATTACTAGTTTTGAAATGTTGGCATGAGTCGAAATGTTATAAAAAATATTTGAATAATCTGAATTACTAGGAGTAATATAATAATGAACTTCTCCCCCTTTTAAATGCTTCAATGAGGGGATTGATGGAACATCAAGTACTAAAGTTTTAATTTCTACATCTCTATCCAAATCATCTTCAATAGTAGTTGTAATATTTACTAGTTTAGATGTTAGTGGTCTTAAAATATTTGAAAGCTTAATAGTAACTAAAAAATCTGTTTTTAATATAAATTCATCTACGTTAATCTTGAAATCTAATGAGAATCCTTGACAATCTATCATAGTTCTTTTTTAATAAAGATAAAAAAATTAATAAAAGTCACATATAAAATTGAAATGTAATACTTACAATGATTTAACAAAATTAAGATTGGATGTAAATTGTAAAAAATCTGATGTAACCATCCAATTTCGCATTATTAAATTTTGAAAATTTGGGTAACACTCCAAAGAGTTTCGAGATATTCCTTTATTTTGTATATCTGTAAAATCGCTATATGATAATTATAAATAAAAGATTTTAATATCAATCCAGTTACTTTTTATATAAGTCAATCCAAAAAACATACAAACCAATGACTTTTCCATTTCTATCGCATATATATATTTCACAAAACAATGGATCCTGATTTAAAATAGGTACATTTATACCAAGTTTTGCAGCTAAGTCCGATAAACATTCTTTATCTAAATAATAATTTTAAACAATTATATTAATATTATCATCAAAAAAAAAACAAAAAAAAAAATAAACAAAAATATATACATGGATCTACCACTGTTTGAGTGTACACATTAAAAACAAAATAAGATAATAATAAAAATTTAATTAAAATCCTTATCATTTTAATGTTTATATTTATAAGATAGGTTATATGGGTGAGAAAAAAAAAAAAAATTTAAATATGAAAAAAAAAAACATTCAAAAAAATAACTTTTAAGTATAGCTTAGCCATACTGTGCAACCCAAAAATAAATGTATCTGGGCAATTAAGGAACAAAAATATCAAAGATTTTTATCTATTTGAAAAAAAAATAAAAAATTTTGATAATAAAAATATTGGGTTTTTTTATTTTCTTTGTTTTAAAAATATCTTGATTTAAAATTTTATATTCATATAAAAATAAAAAAAAAAGATAATATTCTGTTGGGTAATTGATGATGTGTGGTGATGATGCCAAAAGCTATTAAAATGTAAATTGCATATATTTTTTTTTTTCTATACATTTAAATACATTGTTTATTTATTTAACTCTTGAAGTTTTACCTTCATCACTTTAAAAGATACCTTATTTTTCTTATATATAATAGTAGAAATAATAATTATGGCAGAAAGACCTACTACGGGGACAACTATAGCCACTGGTAATAACCATTTTGGTCTATCACTGCATGATTTAAAATCATTTGAAACCAAAACAGAGAAATCTGTTTTTTTAAAAAAAAAAAGTATTAATATTTTTCTTTTACACACTAATTTTTTAAAATATATTAAAATAAATATTTACCTGGGTCTATTAAACATTCTTCAACACAATGTGGTAAATTTAATTGAACTATTACTGAGGAGTTTTGGTCATTTTTAATTACGCTGGATGATGAATAGGTTGGTCTACCGTCAGATACTACTTTTTTATAGAAAGAACCATACAATACTTTTTTATCTTTTGAAATAGTAATATAATTTGAGGTTTCGACGTTATCAATATTATTAACATTGAAATCTTGATGATTACATTCACTTTCTGAAACGACTGATGAAGAGAATAAAAGCCTGAGAGTATTTAAAGAGCTCTTAAAAATGTAGTTTTTAATTGAGAGAGATACTTTTAATGAGCCTGCTTTAAGTGAGAAACTATCACCTGCAAATTCAAATTCTTTGATTTCTTTGATCTCCTCAATCATCAATGTTATATTTCCGCTTTCTTGTAGGAGTTGTTGAGTGTAAGAGTAAACACCATTGGAATAACTTCTATTGGTCCAGTTTGATTGTAATGGATGGACCAATACATCTTTGCCATCAATCGAAACCTCTATTAAAGAAACAACAGAGATTGTAAAGTTTGTATTTTCGTTTAAGAAAGAAGTTGAACCCAAATCGTCATGGTCAATAGAAGTACCTGGGGAGCCTCCATTATCTTTTGTGCTACAATCGAAACCACTATAACCGGTTGGGCAAGAGCACTCTGAATTTTTGGTGTTGCATGTACCAATGCCACTACAGTTATTTGGACAGGTTTTATCAGAGACTGAAAAATGGTAGGTTGTAATGAAACTATACCCATTTTGTGTCATATTCAATGGCTTTTCACCCACACCTTTGTCAATGGTACAATCAACGTTGGTTGTATTAATATTTGTGATATTACATTCTTTTGACCCAATAAATACGGATGCTTCACTGTGTACTATGCCAAACCAACCAAATAAATAAACTGTTCCTCCATTAACTGGAGCTTCTTGAATAGATGAGATGTATTGAATTGGTGTTGTACAATCATCACCACCATAGTTAGAAGTGCAGATACACTCACCAATAGTTGTATTGCATTTACCACCATTATTGCATGCATGTATACACTGCACTACAACAATTGAGCAGTCATAACCTGCTCTACCATCGTTACAACTGCAAGTACCAACATCTATATCGCAAGTACCTTGGTTACTGCAACTATTTGGACAAGTATAGTAGGTATTTTTTTCTAAAAGCTTTACTGTAAATAAAGGAGATTTAAAATTACCAACTTTAATATAACTTGATTTTGGATCTGGTGATTCCCCGGAATACGCATAACTGCATTTTATTTCATAAAAAGAAGCAGAAACTATTGTAATGGGCGGATAAGATGGACCAAGGTAAACTTCAATTTCGCTCTTGTCATATGAAAAATAAAAACCTTCAATGTCTATAGTTGTTTCAGTCGAAACAATAGTAGATGGATATGGTTGTTTTTGATCATTAGTTAAAATAAAAGTTTTTGGTCCCCCAATGGTACTATTGTAGGTAATTTTAAAAACTCCTATAAAATTGCTTAAAGTATAAATCTCCCTACTATTGGTTTGAACTATCCATTCTGGGTTTGATGGGATATCTGAACTTATCCAATTACCATAAAAACCCAAATCATTGCCAACAATTGTTATTTTACCATTACCTGTTGTTTTAAGAGCTTTAGGAATAAGTGATTCACAACTGGAAGTAGGTTTTGGGAATTCTAAAAAACTTGAAGCTCTATATAAATCATCACCAAAATGACAAGTATAACAACTAAATAAAATTAAATTTGTTTTAGTAATAAAAAAAAAATAAAAAAAAAAAGATTTTATGAGAAAATTACCTTGGTAATGTTAGTGGTCCACTGTCCAAAGAACCAGAAATACGGAGATTTACTTGACAATAAGTTGAATCTACAGAGTTGATTTTTAAAACTGGATTATTTGAAAGATCTAACTCTGTTATTGGTGAATTTGGCCAAATATTTGGAAATGGGCTGGAAGCTGGGGCCAAATCATTTTTTGCCATTGAAAATGTTTTAATATTTGAACTGGTTATTACAGAATTTGTAAGTTTAACCTGACTATTTTGATTTTCTAATTGGACTATAGTATTTAAGAAACAATTAATTAAAAAAACTGTTAATATTTAATTTATATCTTTAAGAAATGATAATGGTATAACAAACATTTAGTTAAACTTGATGGAAATTGGGAGAATGGAAAACCATCAGGTACACTAGCTCTTAAAGATGATCCTGAACCAGGGGGTGAAATAATAGAAAAAGAAACTAGCTTTGATAATGGTGAAAGATCCACTTTTGATTGTAACATATCAAAACAATTATTTGATTTGCTGGAAAAAAAAAATTGTGTTAGTATTTATTTTATAAAATTAAAAAAATGAGTTTCTATAATCCTTACAATGAAAGCAATGAAGCCCCTCCACTACCAATAAGTTCTGTTGGAAATGAAATTTTAGTTGCTCCTATAACATTATCCAATGTCAAATGTTTTACTCCTGAGAATGATCCATAATTTGTTGTTAATGAACCCACTCCCTTTATAAATTTAATTGTTCTATGGAAATAGAAAAAATTAATATATTACTTTTATAAAAATAATACAATTTGATTTAATTGAAACTTACAAATAAGTTATTGATAATTTATTAAAATCTGGAATGGATGTTGACGAAAAAGAACTTTTGTTAAAAAAATAGAGTGTTAGTTTAGTTTATTATTTTAATTTTGATTTATAAAAAATACAAACAATGAATCTATATTGATTTCGCTAACTAAATCATTAGTAAAAGTTATTATTCCCTTATCGAGAGCTCCTTCAGAAAATTGGACATGGGTGCTAAATAAAATAATAATAATTTATTAATAAAATGATTTTTAAAATTAAGTATATGCATAATGAATATTTACAATTTTTTTAAATTTGAAAGATATGACAATTTTACATTTAAAGATGTATCAGTTTGAAAGAAAAACTCCTCTAGTTTATTCAATCTTTTGGTTATTGAAACTGAATCTGCTTTATTTAAGTTTAATGTTGATATCCCTTGAGCTTCAATACTATCAAAAAAGGAATCATCATAATTTGCAAAATTTATTAAAGTTAAACTTTTTAATTTTCTAAAACAAAATATATTCGATGGTACATTTTCTTTAGTTTTTGCTGTTAATGATCTATTAATAATAATAAAAAAACAATAGTGTTAATAATAATAAAAGTAATTAATTAAAGTAGTAATAAAAGTTACACTTATTACAGTGGATATAATAAATATATTGTGTCTTATTGTGTTTAATTTATGAAAATAAATTTAGAAAAAAAAATTCCAATCGAAAAAAATTAATTTTTTTAATTTTTTTTTTCCTTTAAATTGTTTTTGTTCAACCCAAAAAATGGGTAGGAAAATTTAAAAAAGCAAATTAATTACTTACAATGAGGTGACATAATCTTCACTATCACATTCTACAAGTAAAGATTTACAGAAATCATATATAGAAGTTATAGGGTCTTTTTTAAAATCGTTTTGAATGTTGGAAATGCCAGCAATGGTTTCCAAACAACTATAATCATCGGGATATTGCGATGAAGAAATTACAAAAAACAAATAAAAAAATATTAATTGAATTAAATATTTCATTATTTAAATAATTAAATTGTTTTATTATTTAATTTTTTTTATATACAGTTATTTATTTAATTAATTATTTATTTAATGGACAGAAAAAGAAAATAATTTTACAAAAATTTTATATAAAAAAATAAATAAAAAAATATTTTGAAAAAAAAAAAAATAAAAAAATAAAAATAGATATTTTTAAAAAAAACTTTATCCAAAGAAATTTACAAACAGTGCGATATTTTGATTTGAAAAAAATCAATTGATCTATAAATTATTTTATTTCCTTATTTTTATTTTTTTGACAGATTGCAAAATAATGGTGATGTTATTTATTATAATTTAATTTCTTATTGGATTGATTATAATAACCCTCTAATTAATATCTTTTTTATTTTTTTTATTTTTATTTTCTTATTTTTTTATTTTTTTATTTATTTTTTATTTTTGATTCAATATAAATAAAGTATGATTTTACCTGGTTATAAAAAAATTTATTTACTTTTATGTAACTGATTGAACTATTTGAATTATTTTTTTCCTTAAAACCAAAGAATTTTTTTTTTTTTTTTTTTTAACCCACTGCCGATATGTGAACAATTGTGGTAATAAAAAGGTTAGTTATATTGTTGTTTTTGAATTTCTTTCATTTTTTTTTTTTCCATTTTCAAGTTCACTGTTCTTAAAAACATACAAATTCAAACAACACACACATAACCTCATCAAAAATGAATGAAGATATAATGTTTTAATGAGATATAAAACAAATAACAAAAATTATTTTTAAAAAAAAATAAAAAATAAAAAAAAATTTTTTAATTTTTTTTTTTTAAAAAATAATTTTTTTTTTTTTTTTTTTAAAAATTTCACACACATTTTTTTTTTTATTTAAAAATATTTTTGATATATTTAGTTTAAACTCTATATATATATTTATTTTTTTATACAAAATAAAAAACAATTTTAAAAAAGTAAAAAAAAAAAAAAAAAAAAAAAACCAATAACACAGTGGTGGTAACAATATTTACACACAACACACATATACACATACACACACTTAATATATTTACTTGTTATCATACATATCATACCATCTAATTCTCAACAACACATCAACACAACTATCCATACTCTTTATGAATTCACTCAAACAATAATGGTTATAAAATATTTAGATATATATTAATTTATACAACTATAACACTCACTCACCCTCACCCTCACACTCACCCACATAAACAAACAAACAAACAAACAAACAAACAAACAAACAAACAAACAAACAAACAAACAAACAAACAAACAAACAAACAAACAAACAAATTTATTTATTTTATTTTATTTTATTTTATTTTATTTTATTTTATTTTATTTTATTTTGTTTTAATTTAATTATAATAATAAAAAATATTTTAATTTTAATTTTAAATTTAAGTTTGTATTTGAATATTAAAAACTATTTATATTGCGAACAAAAAATTTTATTTTGATAATTAATAATAATCAAAAACAAAAGTAAATAGGAAATAATAAAAGTTTATCATTTATTGTTATCAAGAAAAAAAAAAAAAAAAAAAATAAATAAATCTATATATACATTTAATTTTTTTTCACCACAACAATAACCCACACACTAACTTACCCTCACACACACAAATCCACAAAATACACATACATAAATATTTCTTTTCCCATACAATTATTTTGTTTTATAAAATTAATATAAAAAACAAATAAAGATAAAAATATTAATTTTAATTTTTTTTTTTTTAATTTAATTTATTTTTAAAAATTTTATTTATTAAATAACATAATAATAAAAACAGAAAAAAAAAAAAAAAAAAGAAATTATCACACAAAGTACAGGTAATTAATAATAAAAATAATAATAATAGAATAGTAAATTAATACTAATTTTTTATACTTACTAAATATAAATATAAATAAAAATAAAGATAGCAATAATAAATAAACTAAATATTTAATCATTTAATTATTATTATACATATTTAAAATATTTTAATAGGTTTTTTTTTTTTTTTTAAATTAAAATATATATTTTTAATAATATATATTTTAAAATAGAAAAAAGAAAAAAAACGGTTTAGTTTATAAACTGGGGCTATTTCAAAAAAAGAGGGGAAAACCCTCAAAGGAGGAGGTTTTGGCAAGTAAGAGGGAAGAAGCAAATTTATTAGCCAATCAACTACATCTTCGTCTCATTGAAATCAACAAGCTTACTGATGAAAGGGCTCCACATTTTATGAATTCCCCACTCAGGGAAGAAATAGAAAATGAATTTACCCAAGCCAAAGAAATTATCTCTAAAAAGTATAAGGTTGTCAAAGATGTTATATTAGAAGTAGAAGCAGAATTAGAAGGTGATGAAAACAATAACCCAAATACAATAAAGAAATTGATCAACCTTTTGAATGAGGTTTTGGATATACCTCCACCATTAGCAAATATTGTAACTCTAACCAAAAAAAGCGTTGACAAGAAAATTGAAAAATCAAAGAGAAGAAGTTCTGGTAGCAGTAGCAGTAAAAGAAATAGTTTTAGTGATAATGATTTAAATAGCTCTACCGGCATTGGTAACAATCAGCCCAATATTATTAGAGATAGCAATGCAAGTGGTGGTAGTAGCGGTGGTGGTGCCTATGGCGCAATTAGGGATAGTAATGGTCTTCTAAATAGTAATGGCATTAATGTCAGCAGCAGTAGTGTAAATGTTGGAAATGTTAGTGCATTATCAAATAGTAATGGAAGTAGTGAAAACGCTCAAAATGATAATGATAACAATGCTGGCACCTCAAATGGTTCATCAAATGATTTTAGTGAGGGTTCAAATTCAGATTATAATGATAATACTTCAGATAGTGGTTTAAATTCTATAAACAATACAAGTACTCAAAGTAATAAAAACAATACACTTTTTAATAGCACAATAACACCAAATAACAATAATACTTCAATAGTTGTAAATAGTAGTAATAATAATAGTAATAGTAGAAGTAGTAATGGTTTAAATGTTAATAGTAATAGCAATAATAATAATAATAATAATAATAATAGTAATAGTAATAACAACAGTAATGGCAACAATGCCAATAACAACAATAACAATAACAACAATAATAACAATAGAAGATTAAGTGCTAATCAAGGATCAGAACTGGGTTCAGTTACAACCGAAAAAGACTGTGATATTGATTTGGAACAAATTGATATTGACCATGAAAAAATTCCAGCACCACAAAGATCGTCCCAAAGAAATGTAAACTCCTATAAAAATCTTAGACCTGCAGATATTGATATTGGTATTGATGATATTGATGGTATTGAAATCAGAAGACCAATTGATGAAAATCCTGGAATTGACGAGGACGAATTTGAAATTATTGAAAAGCCAATGCCTCAACAGCAACAATTGCAAACACAAAATAGAAAAAATTCAAACCCAAGTTTAAATGAAGAAACAATAACTGATAAAGATAAATCAATAAAATATATAAACAATAGTAACTCTGTAAATAATTCAACTAGTGCAGTTAATTCAACACCAGTAAATAATAATACAACCACAAACAACAATACTAATAATGTTAATAATAATAACAATAATAACCATAACACTAATAATAGCCCAAATGCCTCAGACAATACAAATAATAATAGTGTAATTCCACATATCTTTGAATTTGACGATGTTGATAATCAACAATATTCACAAACAAATGCACCAAATAACGGCTCATGGGTAATAACCATTTCAAATTTTACTCACAAGAGGGATCAATTCTATACATCAATTTTCCCATTAGTTGGCGCCAACTGGCGTTTAAAAATATATCCAGATGGTAAAGATTCAACTGGTAAACTTTCAATTTTCGTTAGTAACTGTGATATGTTAGATAATCCATTCTTTGAAAAGTCAGTCTCATACAGAATTACTTTGGTAAATATGAAAAAACCAAATGAAAGTCTTGAAAAATGTAAGTATTGGCACATAATAATTTAATTTTAAAAAATTATATATTAATTATTTTTTTATTTTTTTAAAAACTATAGTCTCAGCTCACAATTTTAATATGAAAGAATTAAATCATGGTTATGTTACATTTGTTAGATTATTTACAATTTTAAATCCAGAGAATGGTTTTTTAGTCAACAACCGTTTAAAGATTAAAATAGATATGGCTTCAACCTCTCCTTTGATTGACAATTCTAGCAAATTCAATATCGGTGCTACCCAAACCTACTCTTATCGTATTCCATCCATCTCCAAAAAATTGGATGCTTTTTCATCACCAGTTTTCAAATGTTGTGATAAACTGTGGTCCATTAAGGTACATCCATGTGGTCAACCAGTCAGTAACCAAGTTTCAGTGTACTTGGAATATAAAGACAGTGGCGAAGAAAACGTATTGTTTTCTTTAGAATTGGTCAGTCAAACATATCCCGATAAATCAATTAAAAACTGGGTTCAGTACACTTTTAATAGCAAGAATCTTTCATTTGGTTATCCAAAATTCATCGGTATTTTTTCTTTATTCGATCCAGAAATGGGTTTTATCATTAATGATTCTATCATTATGAATGTAACTTTAATTCAACTTAAACCTCAAAAGAGAAGATTATTTGGTTTATAAATATTCAAAAAAAAAAAAAAAAAAAAAAAAAAGGAAAAAAAAAAGAAAAAAAAAAAAAAAAAATTTGTGTAAAAATTAAAACCCAACAAATTAATGTCTTTTAAACTATAGCCTTAATACTTAAAGGAATAATTATAATAATAATAATCCTATCTGCCGTTCATAATCCTTAATTTTTAAATAAATAAATAATTATTTATAGTTTTTTAAAAAATTAGCAACAAGACTTTTTTTTTTTTTTTTAAATATTTTAAATTTTATTTGGTTTTATTTGTGTGATGTATACATGTTTGGAGTTATAAAGAAAAAAACTATATATTATAATTTCATTCTTTTTTTTTTTTTTTTTTTTTTTTTTTTTTGGTTTAAAAAAATGTTTTGGGTTTTATTAACAAAGATATTTGAAAAAAAAATGCTTTAAAAATTATTATTATTATTATTATTATTATTTACTATTATTATTCCCATTATTATTTATTTTTAAATTAACAACCTGTTTTAAATTGAGGTGGGGCCGCCCCCGTTGTTGCGGGTCCCCTCAGTTTAAAACCCGGGGTTTGTCCCTGGGTTTGAAAGGGTTCTAAAATGCCCTTGACCAATTCTTCTATAGCTCCCTTTATACCCGTATCCCCTTTTGCCGA